>NC_088238.1:53751842-53949342 GCF_036934945.1 Oncorhynchus masou masou
TGGTTTAGCTTTATAATGGGACTCGTTCCAAAACCAGAGAGAGTTAAAGCACAGTCCCTCTTCTATTGTATTTAATATTGTCTCTAAGTATTTACCAGTTGAACCTAATGGGGATTCAGTTCGCGTGAAGTCAGTTTCATACGCCCATCAGATTAGCATAATAGTCTGTAAATGTGATGAGTGATCCACAGGACAAGGGGTTTCTACGAGACAGAGAGTGCATGGAGTGAGCCTTCAAAAGAGCATAAGTCTGTATCGGAGACTACTACTACTACTACTACTACTACAACAAGTGACTGACCACTGGACATTGCATCATCTAGTCGTCTATGGGGCTAAAGGTCATTTAGAGTTCATCACTGTCCATTTCTCCGCCCACCACACACGGAAATAAAAATATGGTCAGAAAAAACCTCTCATCATACTGGGATCACAGGAAAACCAGTGTTTATTTTTACAGTCACGTTTTCCCGAGGCAGAGCAGCAGCCGTTTCTGACTTTAAACACGGGAGAGTCTGTTTAGTACTCCAACGCTCCCTGGAAAGCCATCCATTGTGGTAAGCCGTGCTGCCGCACCACTCCCAGACTCCTGACGGGATGATGGATGTTTTACCGGAGAAGGAAGGACGCCAAAAATATTTATATTTTTTTGTGTGTTTTTTTTGGTCTCTTTCTCTCTTTCTGTGAGCTGTCCAGGACTAGACTTATTAACTTTCTCTGTCTCTATGAGTTGGCCTGAGACGGGTCTGCCTGTATTCAGCATGAGTTAGGTTGTCTCTTAACTGCCTCTCCTGCATCATGAGTGGGCTGTAAAGTGTAACCAGGTCATATAGATAAGCAATAACTGAATTGAACTATATCCTACTCACTACATCCTAACTGAATGTGCCACTTCCAAGTATTGAATCGTGTGAAAATGCCACTCCATTTTAAATCAATCAAAAGCAGTCATTGATGTGTTTCAACAGGGTCCAGGAGCGGTATGAGGTAGACCCATGGGGACATTCCAAATAGGGTCAACAATGACTAATAAAAAGAAATCTACCTAACAAAACAGGTCATTACTATATAGTTAAACTGCAGACTTTCCCTCCCTTGTGATGTGAGCCCTGCTTTTTAGTTTTACAACCTTTTCAAAGCGAGACAGACAGATTCCCACCAGAAACATCCCAAACCAGAACCATCAACATGTAAAACCCATTCTCCTCTCCCCCAACCTTTTTAAATTGAAGTAACAGTCTAGATGACAGGCTTGGTGTTGGAAAACCACCCCTCTGGTTTGCTCATAGACCTCATTCGACCGGCTCTGAATCTGGTCCCGAAGGGTCCGTAATGTCAAAGCATGATCTGCTTTGCTGGAATCAGCTGTGATTTAGTGTTCCTAGGTTCCTTGTTTATTTGTCTCTCTTCCTCTCTTCTCGTAGGATCTCCCGGGTCCAGACGAGGAACCCAAGGTATGAAACGTCATGTGTTAACTGTTATGTCATTCAACTAAATGTAGGTGCTGGGGATTCATACAGTCTAATGGTGCAGACTGTTGACTTATTGTTATGGAGTGAATTATTGGTAGATATTGTAGCATTACCGGGGCTTTGGTAGTTTAGGCAGGCTGTTGACAGAGCAAAACATTTGAGGATAAGATTAAGTTCATATTGACCCATGGTAGTGATTGGAGATTAATATGTATCCAATGTCCAGTCTAGTCTTGTCTTAAATTATTTTTCACCCTCTCTCATTGGCTGACAGGTCAATCAATCAAGATGTTCATCCGTGGTCGACCAATCACCATGTATGTCCCCTCCAACATCCTGAACTACGAGGACCTAAGGATGGAGCCGCCTGTAGAGAAACTAGAACTCGATTGGGTGTATCCTTCCTGAGTCCCTCCCACAAGTCATGACCAGTGGGCCGTTGATAATGCAGGATTTTAGTTTTTAAATTCCATTCATGGTTGATTAGAATGTTTCATATTCTATAGTGCTAAGTTCCTTGGATGAAAGCCATGAAGTCCATATTGCCCATCAGTCAGAGGAACATATTTAAGTTATCGAATGTCCTTGAGCCAAGCCATCCTCAGGTAAATGGAAGTTATGTCATCCATAAATCACGTATTATGGGTGTAGCTGTGGGTGAAATTGCTTTAGGCTCAATTAATGATTTAGACTGATGAACCAATGAGACGCTTCAGTGATGTCACCTTGACTGGAGACGCATAGTTACGGTTACCGAGGACGGGACTGCCGGGCCAACCTGTACCTGCTGTCGTCGGGTGAGGCGGTGTACTTCATCGCCTGTGTGGTGGTGTTGTACCACATCAACAACCGCACACAGCGCCACTACCGCAAACACACCGACTGTGTCCGCTGGTGAGTGGCTCAGACCCAACCTCACCCTCTCGTATCATTACATAACTGTACAAAATCAATTAAAACCAATTGTGAAGTTGACGCTTTATGATATTCCAAATTGTCTTTACTTCAGTCTGACCATCCACCCAGACAAGGTACGGGTGGCATCAGGACAGACGGCGGGGGTGGACAAGGATGGAAAGGTGAGGGGCGTTTGGGCTATTTAAAGGCCCAGTGCAGTTAAAAATGTGATTTTTCTGTGTTTTATATAGATTTACACACTGTGAAATTGTGAAAATGATCATGCCCTTTTAGTGTAAGAGCTGTTTGAAAAGACCACCTTAAATGTCAGCCTGTTTTGGTCAGGTGGAGTTTTGACCTGCCTAGTGACATCACCAGGCGGTAAATTAGTTAATAGACCAATAAGAAAGAGTGCCAAACCTCTCTGCCAATAACAGCTAGTTTTCAGTTTTCCCCTCCCCACTCAGACCACTCCCAGACAGTCCTAGCAATTTGTGTTTATTTTTGACCATATTAATTGAAAACAATCACCAAGGTACTTAAATGTTAACCAGAAATGGCTCTATTGGACCTTTTTAAGGAACATCATCTGTCACTATTTAAAACTAAAATGTTTCCTTTCTTGCTGGAGTGTCCCCTTTTAAGACTTAATTATTATATATATTTTTTTAAATGGTCATACTATCAAATCCACAGAAAAAAGTATTGTATACATATAATAACACACATGATACTTATTATCAATCCTTGTCTAATTTATGTCTTAGCCCCTGCAGCCTTATGTCCATATCTGGGATTCCTCCACCCTGATCACCCTACAACAGATAGGACTGGGCACCTTTGAGAGAGGTGTAGGGTCTGTGGCTTTCTCCTTTGCAGTAAGTGTTTATTCCCACTACAAAACAACCCTCCCACACGCACACACTAGATGTTACTCATCTCATCTCACTAAGGCGATTGAAGAACCCCTGACACATGATCTCCATACAGGACTCTGAAACAAAACCAATACTGGCTTTAATACATGAGTCCTGATTTGTGACTGGGCTGCATCATCTCTCCATCTGTCATATGCCCTCTCACTGGTTCTTTCTCTCCTTTCCGTCTTACTTCTCCTCTGCTTGCAGGACACTGGAGCCTTCCTCTGTGTGATTGATGACTCCAATGAACACATGCTGTCTGTGTGGGACTGTGCCAAAGGAACCAAGCACACAGAGGTTAAGGTAAAGCAATGCACCAAGACACGCACATGTGCACACACTCACGTTTTCATGCAAGCACACAGGCACGTACAAAGACACACACACAGATTTCTATTCATATTGCAATTAATCAATACCATTTATAGTATACATCTTGATATGGCTTCCTTGTGTTATAACAACAAAAATATACCCCTATCTTTGCAGGTAGCCAACCCTGTAATTTGCATGCGTGGGCTGTTAAAGACGGCATTACATTAGTGAGAATCTTCAGATCCCTGAAAAGGAGGCCTATTTGCATAGATTAAGCCAAAATAAATTCTTCCACATCACCTAGTTCTGTCACAGGCTTTTGTCCCAAATGTTTTTACTTCCCTGAGAGTCATTTCAGCAGTGTTGCCACGGCAACTGTGTAAATATTTTAGACTGTGAATTTGTCCGCCGGTGTGTGCTCTATATGCATCTGTGTGTGTGCGTGTTAGGGGGGGTTTGGATATTAGGTGGGGGTTTATATGACATCATTTTCTCTCTTGGTCTCAAGTTTCTTGTAGCACACATGCAGAACTTCTCGTATTTCCGCCAAATTGATTTAGCATAAGCATCATTTGTCATGAGTGCCCTAGATTCGAGAGCCCATTTTTGAATCTCCAGTGAAATTTGGGAGTGATCACAAGGAGTGGGAAGGGAAAAGGTTCAGCCCACGTAAATATATAAGATGGTTCAAAGTATGTAACATTTGCCCATCCCCCGCTGGACTGTCATGCAACTGCAAATTGAAACTAAGTTGCAGAAGTGTTATGCCCTGTCATACAATCTGAACTGTCCTCAAGTCAATTCCAAGGTTGGCAAATTTGTAGAAATGCAGGTTTGAGATAAACATTGGAGTTCAGTGATTTTGCATTTGAGTGAATTATCTGATGATTAAATGTTCTCCTTGTGTGTGTTAATCCAGAGCACCAACGAGGCAGTGTTTGCAGTGGAGTTCAACCCCAGCGACAGCACCAACATCATCACTTGTGGAAAGTCTCACATCTATTTCTGGACCCTGAGTGCAGGCTCACTCACCAAGAAACAGGGCATCTTCGGGGTGAGGGAAGTCCCTTAACTACTCTTCATCTGAAAAGTATTTTTCACATAGACAAAAGATATGTGACCAATGGGTATATCAAACCCGGCTCATCTGTATGACTCAAGGAAGACTATTCTAGCCCATTGAGCTAAAGCCTAGACCAACTCTGGAGGCGAAAACGAGTCTGCAGGTCTCACGCAAGGCTACTTCTCACTAAACCTCCTCCGCTACATATCGTCATTCAAACCTATTATCGGTTTGTAATGTTGCTCTTCTTTCCTCCGTCAGAAATACAAGAAACCCAAGTTCATCCAGTGCTTTGTGTTCAGCCTGACGGGAGACGTGCTGACTGGGGACTCGGAGGGCAACATCCTGACATGGGGCAAATCACCCGGCGACATCAAGACACTGGGGAAAGGAGCCAAAGGTAATGAACGCTCTGTTCCAAACGGACTCCAAATATGGCCTAGGCTCTCCCATGTGAAATACAGTGTATATAAACTAATAATACAATATCATCTGATTTAGTACCTCCTTAGCCACACATGTCTGGTACATTATTGGCTATCTTTTCCGCTTGCTCTCTGAATGTGAGAGACCTGTGACAAAAGACAACAAGGTAATCTTCTTCACCTCCTCTCTCTCTCTCCCTTCTGTTGAAGAGACGTTCCAGATCATGCGCCAGACACGGGCCCATGACGGCAGTGTGTTTACACTGTGTATGCTGCAGGGGGGCGCTCTCCTCAGCGGCGGGGGCAAAGACCGCAAGATCATCCGCTGGAGCGCAGACCTGGCGCCCGAGAGAGAGTGTGAGGTGAAAGACGCGTGTGTGTGTGTTTGCATTGTCACTCTTGAAAACAAAACCTGAGCGTGTTTCAACATTTAAGACCTTTTTGTATGTAATTTCAGAATAAAGTATATGAATTTATTATAGATTCCAGAAAAGTTTGGTGCGGTCCGTTGCATCACAGATGTAAACGGGGAAGAGGTGTTGGTCGGTACCACCCGAAATGCCATCCTGAGGGGCACTTTCTCTGATGGCTTCGTGGCCATAGTGCAGGTATGTTAACATTGGCATGATGGAGTATGTACTGGGTGGTATGTGAAGTGGTTTGTGGTTAAACACCTGGTCTGCACATGTTCTACTCTCCGATCTCCTACACTTCTCCGTTCTTCCCAAAGTGCTCACTTTCTCACTCCCCCTCATGGATTTCTAAGTATTATATTGTTGTATGCATGAGTCATGGCACATGGGTTAGAGGGAGTTTCCACCATGTCTTACACAATATCCATTCCTTTTAAATCCATAATGGCAGTGAACAAGTGCACACTACAGGGAGAAGCATAGAGAATAGACCCCTAAAACCAGTGTTTGTATTGAGTGTGTGTGTGTTCCTCTCCCCCGTGCAGGGTCATGTGGATGAGATGTGGGGTTTGGCTACTCACCCCTCTCAGGATGTCTTCCTCACCTGTGGACATGACAGACAGGTGTGCGTGTGGAACACAGCGGAGCACAAACTGGACTGGTGCACCACGCTGGAGGTGGGCGGGAGTGGACAATACACAAACTCCCCTACACATGTAAACACATGCACACCCCTACACATGTAAACACATGCACACCCCCTACACATGCACCCCCCTTCACATGTAAACATATGCACACCCCTACACATGTAAATACATGCACACCCCTACACATGTAAACACATGCACACCCCTACACATGTAAACACATGCACACCCCTACACATGTAAACACATGCACACCCCTACACATGTAAACACATGCACACCCCTACACATGTAAACACATGCACACCCCTACACATGTAAACACATGCACACCCCTACACATGTAAACACATGCACACCCCTACACATGTAAACACATGCACACCCCTACACATGTAAACACATGCACACCCCTACACATGTAAACACATGCACACCCCTACACATGTAAACACATGCACACCCCTACACATGTAAACACATGCACACCCCTACACATGTAAACACATGCACACCCCTACACATGTAAACACATGCACACCCCTACACATGTAAACACATGCACACCCCTACACATGTAAACACATGCACACCCCTACACATGTAAATACATGCACACCCCTACACATGTAAATACATGCACACCCCTACACATGTAAACACATGCACACCCCTACACATGTAAACACATGCACACCCTTACACATGTAAACACATGCACACCCCTACACATGTAAACACATGCACACCCCTACACATGTAAACACATGCACACCCCTACACATGTAAACACATGCACACCCCTACACATGTAAACACATGCACACCCCTACACATGTAAACACATGCACACCCCTACACATGTAAACACATGCACACCCCTACACATGTAAACAAATAGTGATATTCATACTGTATTTTTCAGGAGTATGGGCTGTGTGCAGACTTCTGTCCTAATGGGGCCGTGGTGTCTGTTGGGCTCAGCACAGGCAGGTGAGACGCTCCTCTCTGAAATACCACAGCATCAAACTTCTTTCAGGAGACACGTCTCTCTGGCTAGAGTGTAGAGCAGGAAATAGTCCCAGTTGGTATTCACGTAATAATAAGGAATTCGCCTCGACTACGCCCACAAATTGGGGAAAACGGACATTGTTTCCTATTCAAATCAAATCAATTTATATAGCCCTTCTTACATCAACTGATATCTCAAAGTGCTGTACAGAAACCCTGCCTAAAACCCCAAACAGCAAGCAATGCAGCTATAGAAGCACGGTGGCTAGGAAAAACTCCCTAGAAAGGCCAAAACCTAGGAAGAAACCTAGAGAGGAACCAGGCTATGAGGGGTGGCCAGTCCTCTTCTGGCTGTGCCGGGTGGAGATTATAACAGAAGATGTTCAAATGTTCATAAATGACCAGCATGATCAAATAATAATAATCACAGTAGTTGTTGAGGGTGCAGCAAGGCAGCACCTCAGGAGTAAATGTCAGTTGGCTTTTCATAGCCGATCATTATGAGTATCTCTACTGCTCCTGCTGCCTCTAGAGAGTTGAAAACAGCAGGTCTGGGACAGGTAGCACGTCCGGTGAACAGGTCAGGGTTCCATAGCCGCAGGCAGAACAGTTCAAACTGGAGCAGCAACACGTCCAGGTGGACTGGGGACAGCATGGAGTCATCATGCCAGGTAGTCCTGAGGCATGGTCCTAGGGCTTTAGGTCCTCCGAGAGAAAGAAAGAGAGGAAGAGAGAATTAGAGAGAGCGTACTTAAATTCACACAGGACACCGGATAAGACAGGAAAAGTACTCCAGATATAACAGACTGATCCTAGCCCCCTGACACAAACTACTGCAGCATAACTACTGTAGGCTGAGACAGGAGGGGTCAGGAGACACTGTGGCCCCATCCGATGATACCCCCAGACAGGGCCAGACAGGCAGGATATAACCTCACCCACTTTGCCAAAGCACAGCCCCCACACCACTAGAGGGATATCTTCAAACACCAACTTACCATCCTGAGACAAGGCCGAGTATAGCCCACAAAGATCTCCGCCATGGCACAACCCTAGGTTGGGGCGCCAACCCAGACAGGAAGATCACGTCAGTGACTCAACCCACTCAAGTGACGCACCCCTCCTAGGGACGGCATGGAAGAGCACCAGTGACTCAGCTCCTGTAATAGGGTTTGAGGCAGAGAATCCCAGTGGAGAGAGGGGAACCGGCCAGGCAGAGACGGGCAGAGCCAGAGCAAGGGCGGAGCCAGAGCAAGGGCGGTTTGTTGCTCCAGAAATTTTCTGTTCACCTTCACACTCCTGGGCCAGACTACACTCAATGATATGACCCACTGAAGAGATGAGTCTTCATTAGACTTAATTTTGAGACCGAGTCTCCGTTTCTCACATGGGTAGGCAGACCATTCCATAAAAATGGAGCTCTATAGGAGAAAGCCTTGCCTCCAGCTGTTTGCTTTGAAATTCAAGAGACAATTAGGTGGCCTGCGTCTTGTGACCGTAGCGTATGTGTAGGTATATACGGCAGGACCAAAGCAGAGGGATAGGTAGGAGCAAGCCCATGTAATGCTTTGTAGGTTAGCAGTAAAACCTTGAAATCAGCCCTTGCTTTGACATGAAGCCAGTGTAGGGAGGCTAGCACTGGAGTAATATGATCAAATTTTTTGGTTCTAGTCAGGATTCTAGCAGCCGTATTTAGCACTAACTGAAGTTTGTTTAGTGCTTTATCCGGGTAGCCGGAAAGTAGAGCATTGCAGTAGTCTAACCTAGAAGTGACAAAAGCATGGATTAATTTGCATGCATCATTTTTGGACAGAAAGTTTCTGATTTTTGCAATGTTACGTAGATGGAAAAAAGCTGTCCATGAAATGGTCTTGATATGTTCTTCAAAAGAGAGATCAGGGTCCAGAGTAACGCCGAGGTCCTTCACAGTTTAAAAAAAAATTTGAGACGACTGTACAACCGTCAAGATTTGTCAGATTCAACAGAAGATCTCTTTGTTTCTTGGGACCTAGAACAAGCATCTCTGTTTTGTCCGAGTTAAAAAAAAGAACGTTTGCAGCCATCCACTTACTTATGTCTGAAACACAGGCTTCTAGCGAGGGCAATTTTGGGGCTTCACCATGTTTCATTGAAATGTACAGCTGTGTGTCATCCGCATAGCAGTGAAAGTTAACATTATGTTTTCGAATGACATCCCCAAGAGGTAAAATATATATATATATATAGTGAAAACAATAGTGGTTCTAAAACGGAACCTTGAGGAACACCCAAAATTTACAGTTGATTTGTCAGAGGACAAACCATTCACAGAGACAAACTGATATCTTTCCAACAGATAAGATCTAAACCAGGCCAGAACTTGTCCTTGTAGACCAGTCTGGGTGTCCAATCTCTCCAAAAGAATGTGGTGATCGATGGTATCAAAAGCAGTACTAAGGTCTAGGAGCACGAGGACAGATGCAGAGCCTCAGTGTGACGCCATTGAAAGGTCATTTACCACCTTCCCAAGTGCAGTCTCAGTGCTATGATTGGGTCTAAAACCAGACTGAAACATTTCATATACATTGTTTGTCTTCAGGAAGGCAGTGAGTTGCTACGCAACAGCTTTTTCTAACATTTTTGAAAGGAATGGAAGATTCGATACAGGCCGATTTTAGTTTTTTATATTTCCTGGGTCAAGGTTTGGCTTTTTCAAGAAAAAGTGAGTTTGGTACACATCTGGTAGATAGAGAGCCGTTTATTATGTTCAACATAGGAGGACCAAGCACAGGAAGCAGCTCTTTCAGTAGTTTAGTTGGAATAGGGACCAGTATGCAGCTTGAAGGTTTAGAGGCCATGATTATTTTCATCATTGTGTCAAGAGATTTAGTACTAAAACACTTGAGTGTCTCTCTTGATCCAAGGTCCTGGCAGAGTTGTGCAGACTCAGGACAACTGAGCTTTGGAGGAATACGCAGATTTAAAGAGGAGTCCGGGGCGGCAGTGTAGCCTAGTGGTTAGAGCGTTGGACTAGTAACCAGAAGGTTGAGAGTTCAAACCCCCAAGCTGACAAGGTACAAAATCTGTCGTTCTGCCCCTGAACAGGCAGTTAACCCACTGTTCCCAGGCTGTCATTGAAAATAAGAATTTGCTCTTAACTTACTTGCCTGGTTAAATAAAGGTAAAAAAAATAAAAAATTTGCTTTCTAATGATCATGATCTTTTCCTCAAAGAAGTTGATGAATTCATTACTGCTAAAGTGAAAGCCATTCTCTCTTGGAGAATGCTGCTTTTTAGATAGCTTTGCGATAGATAGCTTTTTTTCTGGAAGCTTGCTTCAGAGCTCTGGTATTTTCTGTATACCAGGGAGTTAGTAGCCCTATTTTGAGATGTGAGGTATCACGATCTCGTTCAGTAATTGCAGGAATGGAGGAGGTCTTTATCCTAGTGAGATTGCTAAGGCGAACACAGTCATGTTTAGTTTTGCCCAACCTAGGTCGAGGCACAGACTCGGTCTCAATGGGGAAAGCTGAGCTGACTACACTGACTGTGCTAGTGGCAGACTCCACTAAGCTGGCAGGCTGGCTTACAGCCTACTGCCTGGCCTGCACCCTATTTCATTGTGGAGCTAGAGCAGTTAGAGCCCTGTCTATGTTGGTAGAAGATGAGAGCACCCCTCCAGCTCGGATGGGGTCTGTCACTCCTCAACAGGCCAGGCTTGGTCCTGTTTGTGGGTGAGTCCCAGAAAGAGGGCCAATTATCTACAAATTCTATATTTTGGGAGGGGCAGAAAACCGTTTAACCAGCGATTGAGTTGTGAGACTCTGCTGTAGAGCTCATCACTCCCCCTAACTGGGAGGGGGCCAGAGACAATTTCTCGATGCCGACACATCTTTCTAGCTGATTTACACGCTGAAGCTATGTTGCGCTTGGGGACCTCTGACTGTTTCATCCTAACATCGTTGGTGCCGACGTGGATACCAATATCTCTATACTCTCTACACTCGCCAGTTTTAGCTTAAACCAGCACCATCTTCAGATTAGCCTTAACGTCGCTAGCCCTGCCTCCTGGTAAACAATGTATGATCGCTGGATGATTCGTTTTAAGTCTAATACTGTGGGTAATGGAGTCGCCAATGACTAGGGTTTTCAATTTGTCGGAGCTAATGGTGGGAAGCTTCGGCGTCTCAGACTCCGTAACGGGAGGAGTAGAGACCAGAAGGCTCGGCCTATTGACCCCCACTTCAATAAAAAAAATATATACAGAAATAACAAAACACGCCGAAAGTAAAAAATCCCATCCTGCTGTTCAATGTGGGAGAGTGGGAAATGTGGGTACGCGGTGTCCAAGTAGGTTGAGTAGCTATGCGCGTGGAAAACATTTAATCACAGGTAAGACAATTAACTTGTTTAGTACGGGCCATTTGTAACTCCACTCACTATTTGTAGCTGTATTGTCTGTTTTTGTATTGTTGGCCTTGGATAGCTTAATGTTCCGTTCCGTAGCTAGCACTCACTCGGTCAAGTGGCTGCTTGCATCGTTATGAAAAGGGGCATGAGGGGAATCCCTGAGCTGACAAGGTAAAAATCTGTCGTTCTGCCCCTAAACAAGGCAGTTAACCCACTGTTCATAGGCCGTGACTGTAAACAAGAATTTGTTCTTAACTGACTTGCCTCGTTAAATTAAAAACAAGAACATTTAGTTTGAAAGTTTTTGCTGTGAGACAATGTTTAGGTAAACAAACGTTGCGGGCAGGGTCGCGACGTTCTATCTCATACCAAGCATTATCAACTCATATAAAGAGTCAATTAATATAAATACTTGCATGTTAATTACCATGCCTTTGTGACATGAAACCATACAAAATGATACACAACCCCAAGATGATAAAAAATACATAATTGTTTGGTGGTTCAAACCTTCAAACTGGTTGTCTGCCTCTCTGCCCAAACCCCCCACCTACCACCCCCTGTAACAGATGGCTGGTTCTTGACCTGCAGACCAAAGAGGTGATCTCAGACTACACCGACGGGAATGAACAGCTGTCCGTCATGAGATATTCACCAGGTCAGAGGTTAAGCTCCTTTCCTCAGTGTCTCAGAATGGATTGAATTTCAACCATGATTCAGTAATATGTACTCACTTGGCACTATATGATTGATCTCTATTATTTATTTTAAAAATTATTGCCTTTATTTGGAACCTGCCTTTGTTTCCATTTCCCCTTTCAGACGGTAGCTTTTTGGCCGTGGGTTCCCATGACAACTTCATCTACGTCTACAACGTCACCGAGTGTGGACGGCGCTACTCCCGCTACGGAAAGTGCAATGTAAGTTGCAGTACATTCTGGGGTGTTGGAGATGGTTGTGGATTATTTATGTAAAGAATGAATGGTTCATTGTGGGGTACAGTAGAGCTCAGGACACATTTGTCATGGTGTTTAGGTGTCCTGTCAATTTTTTTATGTCTTGTTATTTTTAGGGTCACTCCAGCTTCATCACTCACCTTGATTGGTCCAAAGATGGGAAGTACATTATGTCCAATTCGGGCGACTACGAAATCCTTTACTGTGAGTGACTGTGAAAATGTCTGCATTTCCATGTCTCATTTGAACATGTGTATATTTGTATAGTATAATATGTCTTATTTTCCTTAGTTATCCTAATGACTATTGGTCTTCTCAAACAGGGGACGTTGCTGGAGGGTGCAAACTGTTGAGGAACCGCTATGAGAGCAAAGACCGAGAATGGGCGTCCTACACCTGCGTACTGGGCTTCCACGTCATGGGTGAGAGTGACAAAGTGATCACCCTGTTGCGGGAGAACTTTCCTGCAATGCGGGATGTTACGAATCCCTTTTGGCCCGACAGTCTAGGGGGGATGGTAATGAGACTCGTAACATAACTCATGCAAATTATTATTGTGACAAAGGAAAAGTGTGAACGAAATAAGCACGACAACTGAAATCTACCGTCAAACTCTAGGTTTATTTATAAACACACGGTAATGGGGGGGGGGGAGCAGAAAAGGGGGCTGAGCTGGACCCAAGGAAAGAAACAATAAGTATTCAAAAACACCCCTAAGCTAGACTAGCCTACTTTAACAACAGCTAACTAACTAACCAAAAATACAGTGGGTGGTCCGCCCAGTTCTAACTAGTGTATTTAACAAAGTTCACCTACGGGTAGTGTATGCCCATGGGCGACTTGTCTTGGTTTCCCCCTTTTCCACCAGCAATCAAACACAAACACCATAACCAAAAACAATACTCACAGGTGATGACAAAGTGCTATGAGGTGCTTAAACAAAAGAGAGGTTACGACACAAAGCGAGAGTGAAACACAGAGACCTACAGACATGGCATTTACAGAGAGATTGAGCTGAGCTCAGCTGGGCTCTAGAACAAACAAATGGGGTTTTTAAACCATGGGGAAGGAACTGTGATAGGTCAGGAAATTGGAGGAGGTGTGTCTTCTGATTGATGATTGATTGGGGAGTGATGATTTTCACCTGTGAGGGGAGAAGGAGAGAAAAGAAACACACACACAGGATACACACACACACACAGGATAACTGTATCCGTAACACGGGACATTTTAAAACTTGTAGTGTATTTGAGGTTTAAAAAGGCTTCTGAAGTTTGTAATTTACACTTACAGATGTCAGACTTGTATTTTCCCTTATGAAAAATGTATCAACACCTAGAAAAATGTCCATTAATTATAATCCACATAATAATTCATATTTCTTGTTGCTGCATGATTATTTTCCTGCTGTAGCAAACTGGCTCAAATTAAGATCCTACATCTGTATTTCAAAGCTCTCAGCATCACACAACCCCTTAGCAGTGACTGAGTATTCAACCTGTATTGTGTTCTGTCCATCCCAAAGGTGTGTGGTTGGAGGGTTCAGACGGTACAGACATCAACGCCCTCTGTCGCTCCCACAGTGAGAGGGTGGTGGCGGTGGCTGACGACTTCTGTAAAGTCCACCTCTTCCAGTACCCCTGTCCAAAACCCAAGGTCAGGGATAACACAGCTCCACATTTACAATTGATTTCCCTTATTTTTACACCTTGCACCAAAACGTTCACCGCATATCAACTGTCTTCTTTTACCCATCAGGCCCCAAACCACAGTTATGAGGGTCACGGCAGTCATGTGACCAATGTGCGCTTCACCCACTGTGACAGTCACTTGCTCTCTATGGGTGGCAAGGACACCTGCATCCTCCAGTGGGAGGTCAAGAGAGCAGGAACATCGGATGGTGGAGACCGCCTCCACTCTACATCCTTCACCAGTTCCCCAGAACCTTAAAGGAGGGAAAGAGACATTAAGAGTAAATCTAATCACATTTTATTGGTCACATGCGCCAAATACAACAGGTGAAGACCTTACCGTATAAAGCTTACATACAAGTCCTGAACCAGTTCTAACAAAATAGTTAAGAAAATATTTACCAAATAAACTAAAGTAAAAAAATTAAAAAGCAACACAATAAAATAACAATAACGAGGCTATATACATGGTAAGTCAATGTCAATGGGCGGGGGTACAGCTCATGTAGGTAGGGGTAAAGACAGAGTGAAAGAGAGATACATTTTTACAGAGTGCAGAGTAACGTAGACAGGGAGGGAACTGGCTGGCCCTTGTATATCAGTACAAAAGTTGTAAGGTCAGCCAAGGACCTGTGGCGTATTGTTTCATTGGATTCTCACAGTACAGAAGGATTTGGATTCCATAGGATTCTCTGTTCAAGCATTATCCAGTTTGTTTTCACAGATATTAGCCCCACGTGATGAAATGGAAACGTTACTACATCTGGGCACAATCTACTTCTGAAATTAAGTGAAATTCCTAATCTGACATTTGAAAAAGGTCAAGCTTTCGAATCAACTGCCTGTTTGACTGCCATCATCAACTGACGATAAAGGGATCAATTGTTGAGAACATTCCAAAATATCCCATTTTGTTTACATGTTTGTTTACCATACAAGCGTACCGTAGTGGTGTTTTATGATTATCGTCTTGTCAGAAAAGTAATATTGCTATCTAGGAATATTGACCTTTTTATTGACCTTTTTTTGTGTGCTTCAAACTTTTGCATTTTGCTAGACTGTGACAATGTTTCAAGTGCATTTACTCATTAGTTTCAACTGCAATATCTCCTGTATTAGACAAATTCATTCATGTTTACCTTATTGTAGTACACTTTTGGATTTGCTATCTTCTGTGTTTATTTAAACTTGTACTCAAAATATTTATACATCATTGGTTGTTCTGTAAATTCTAAAAACTGTATGCTATCGAAATGCTCGCTAGAGGGCAGTGTTGTTCAAATAAGGGCCATGTTGACTAGTCTTTCTGCTTCAGCTACTGTAGATAGTACTATATCTGAGTCTCGACTCTGGAAGTGGTGGAAGGCTGTATACGTGTCTCGTCAATGTGTTAATCTGCATACTCAATGCTCAACATGTCAACCAGATGATCTGCCTTCAGTATTACTTTAATTATTGCTATTGGGTTATATAAACCATGTTGGTTACATTTTTGCTATTTTAGTGTTTCAGTGGTTTTCAGTGGTTCTTAGTGTTTAATGGTGATAGTTGGAGCAACTGTTATGAATTGTGTGTGTTGCCGGAGCTTTCCGATTCTAAACGACGTTATTTTCCGAAGATGACGTTTTCGAACGGGAGGGGGGACAGTGTGTGTGGTGTGTGTGTGTGTGTGTGAGAGAACTGAGCAGAGGTGAAGAAGAGGAGGATGAAGCTGGGAACGGAGGATGGGAGGAAGAGTGGAATAAGCGACAGGCTAGCTATCAAGGGCTGTGTATGCATGCCTGCAAGTGTGAATGCGTGAGTGAGGAAGAGGGAGGTGGTTATCGGACTGAAACAAAGACGCATATTGGAACCCCGAAACATTAACGGAAACTTTAAACTTTTACCAGCCAGAGCTTGGCAACTGTGCCGGGTCCCGGCTTTGTTTCGAGGCAGGGGAGTTTTACAATAAATGTAGGGATAAAATAGCCCCAGATCGATTTTTTTTTTACGCAAGAGGGGAATCCCTTGGATAGTGTTTGTTGGGGGTAACGAGAGAATGGCGGCCAACATGTACCGAGTGGGAGGTAAGTCTCTTCTTTTTTTTGAGACCTCTCAGCGTGATTGTTAGCTAGCTATGCTAGGGTAGTTAGCTAGCTGATTTGCATTTGCTAGCTAGCGAGTGATAGTTATTTCCGCGAAGGCTGGCTAACTAACAGGCTAACGTTACCCAGCTAACTTGTTAGCAAGACATGTCAAATTAGAACGCGTTCCTTGGCTATTGGTAGCGTGAACTAGTTTAGCTTATAATTTAGCTTGATTTAGTTGGCTGTAAGACTTTAATCAACTTGCAGTGTAACGTTAGCTGGTATAGTTAAGTTTATATAACTAGCCATTTTAACGCTATTTGAAACCAACAAGTTAACTTGAGTATGATAAAGTTACTCAAACATGTTTGTTATACTTAGCCAGGTAACGTTAGCATACTCGACTGCAACCGTTCGGTACCATCTGTCACTTGGTTTGGCTAGATCGCTAACGTCAACTTACAGCTAGCTAGCAAGTTAGCTTGCTGGCTCTGTAGATAGTTAGTGTATGCTACCAATCATAGCTATAATCAATTGTCGTACTAAGTGGGAAGCCGCTGTATTGTTCAGAAGATAATCCCGAACTTCAATCTGTTCCGCAATTTATACTCATCGTTAACATGTAGCTACATTGTTTACATAGGTTACAATATGGTGCATTTAGCAAGCTAACAATACTCACGTCTGTATGTTAAACGCCGGTAAACGTGTGATCGCTAGGTCGCAAGCTGGCCATAGCTAAACCGTCTGGATTCCTCTTCAACCCACAGGGTCGACAGCTTTATTTTACCATCAACATTGCAATATTATGAGATTATATTATTGGTGGTGGGAAAGATTATCAACATCAGTGGACTTGATTTGGTGCGACGTTAATGTTCTTAATGTTTTTGCTTGAGTCCGTGTTTTGGTTTATGCACAGCCACTGACTGAACCAGGGAAATATATAGCCATGATGATACACACTGATACATTCTTGCTATTTTATCGTTGTATAAGGTCCCACAAGAGCGTCTGTTTTTAGGTCACGGTGATTAAACGTTGCAGTGTCAGAGGAGATGCTACCTTGTTTCTGTGCATAATACAATGTAGTCAAGCTCTTGTGCAAAATAGCCCCACAGAAAGCATTGGGCCAAACATCATTGATTACTACTAATAGATAACGTGTTGCAGTACATGAATTATGATAATAAATGCCTTATTTTACAGGCAACAATATATATGGATATAACCCATGACTGTCTGAAAGCCACATGACAGCAAGGCATTGTTTCGGTTGCAGCATTATGCATTTATTTAGTCTCTACGAACATGGCAATTACAGTATGGAATTTTAACCTTTTAAACCCCCTCACCTCAGTTATCTTGGCCTTGAGACTGTGCCTGAGATGGCACTGCTCTGCAGATGGTTGTGTCTTCCGGCCTGTCTGTTGATGATGCCTGCCTGCTTATAGTCCCCCACATCAGTAACTTCACAACACTGCCTCCCAGCACCTCAGAGCGCCACAAAATACTTGTGCACCCTCGACCTACTGGAGGGAATCTTCCCCGAGAGCTCGAACAAAGAGTCAACCATTAAGTTTAATGTTGTGATGTTCATGCCAATTTTCTTGCTCCAGTCAAGGTGGTCACAAAGACCCGTGCCTAGCAGAATGTCTACCCATTTGGGCAGCTCTGGGCCAGCGTCTCACTAGGAGTGCTGATCTAGGATCAGATCTCCCCTGTCCGTTTAATCTTATTCAGGCTAAATGGATCCTAAGACAGAACTCCTACTTGGAGATGTGTTCTGAATAAGGGCCTTGGTTTGGTATGTGTCTAAAACCTGTTGTTTATGGTGAATTTCAAAGCAAAACCAAAGTGTTGTGTTAAGCGGGTTCTGTTATCTTCCCAAACAGTAGTGACAGTACAGTGGACGCTGTCACAGCTACTAACTGTTGCTGCTTCTCCGTGGTGAAGCTTTTACTTTTGACGTGTCACTCTTGACATTATGCGTGTGGAAATTAAATGTGGGTGGGAATTAAATTGAGCCCTAATGATTAATTGGGATATGAGGGCGGCCTGTTGTATTTGCTCAGTGAGGCGGTTAGTCCCGAGGGTCCCACATTTCATAATTTTAAATGTTTATCTGCACCTCATCTGAAAAAGTATAGTCTAGTGGATTTAGGCCTACTACTATATTCAAAACAGTCCTTTACCTCACAGAAAACCACGTCACTCTTCTCATGAATAGCTTTTACTTGCCTCCATTAGCTGAATTGAATGGCTTGGTCTAGGGCTATGCCCTGTTTTATAGCCAGAGGAGCCTATCGACAAGCTAGGTACAAGTCCTGTTGATATAAAGTGCATGGAATGAATCAATGGAGCAGTGCTTGCCACAAATGTTTTGTATGTAGCAATAGACTCACTAGTAGGGCTGTGATGGTCATGGAAATTTGGATGGCAGTAATCGGCCAGCCAAATGACCGTGGTTCACATAACTGTTTGAATAACAAAAAAAATTACTATCATTTTTAGGGATGCATGACATATCGGTTAACATATCGGAATCTGACGATATTAGTAAAAAATGCCAACATCGGTATCGGCCCGATGTCTAGTTTTTAACGCCGATTTTAAAAACCGATGTCAAAGCTACCATGCATACCTAATATAACGTAGGTACATGACGTAACGACTCCACATAAAATTTGGCGCTACACGTGCAACACAGCATTCCTAACCTAGCCCACAATGCCTGCTGTGTAGATAGAGCAATCAACAAGTCAAGCAGTCATTTGAAAGAGTAACAAAACAACTCAAAGACAAAAATCCATTAAAGCCAAGGTAATGGAATTCATTGCCCTTGACAATCAACCGTTCTCTGTCGTGGGTGATGTTGGCTTTCGCCGGCTGGTCGAGCACCGGTACATACTACCAAGTGTGCTATTTTTCAGATGTTGCCCTTACACAGTAATAGCGTCACTGCTATTACCTTCGCAACATACATACTATGGAATGCCATTTGGGTCTTTGCGTGTCAAAAAAGATAGAGTAGTATTGTCAAAGCTGTACAAAAATGTCAGCAAACACCGACATTGAACGATGTGTTTCCAATACCGCGTTGGTAATAAAGCATCATTTGTTCGACCGCAGCATAGCAGCACACCAATACAACCAGCCTGAAAACACTGACCAGGAAAAACTGCAGTCGTTTTCATTATTCTTAGTAATGATTTAGGAATCCTTGTAAATATTAGCTAGGTTGCCACTTGTTGTTCGCTTATTAAAATTGAACTTCAGCAAATGAAAATAAATAGCAACCCTATTACCCAAAGCTAACATTGTAAGCAGCCAGCTAGCTTCATCTGGCTCATGAGGCTCGACCGGACCGGGCTATGTGTTGTGAAGCTAGCCACAATAAGAATTAGGCACAATAGTGGAATTTGCGGTTTGCCTTCAAAATAAGTGTCATTGACAGTGATGCAAATTAATACAAATAGTAGAATTATGCCATACTTTTATTTTGAACCCAAAGTCCGCTATTGTTGCTAATCCTTATTGTGGCTAGCGTCACGTAGATAGGTCCAACCACCATTAATCAAATATCCCTAATTTCTAAAACAGTTCTTATTTTAGATGACAGCTAGCTAACTGTATAGCTAACTATAGCTACTCAAACAGATTGTCATTTTGCTATGTTTTTGGGGAAGAACTACATTGTTTGTATCCATGAGCTTGCTTGCTTTTTTTTATGACCAGCACTGTAGGTGTACGAGACAACTTTACCAGCATCATCGCATACATATCGATGAATCGTTGTGACATATGAAATGCGAGTGAGTGTGTTATAACTACGTAAAAAATGTATGAATGCGTTAAATTATTATTTGGCGTGCAGTCATATTCAGGTCCTGATTGGTCAACAAGCTTGTTTGACACGTCAAATAGTGTTATATTTTTTGACACGCAAAGAACCAAACGGTGTTCCATAGAAATCCTGGTTGAGAATGAAATGACTGAACAAAGGAACAATGAAACAGCACAGCAAGTAAGTGAAATAAATAAGTTTTGATTATATTTTACTGGTAATGAGGACTTATTTAAATGCCAACAAAATAACTTTTTGGTGTGTGTGTCACCTTTATTTAACTAGGCAAGTCGGTTTGGAACACATTCTTATTCACAGTGAAGGCCCGGACGAAGCTGGGCCAATTGTGCGCCGCACTATGGGACTCTCAATCACAGCCGGATGTGATGCAGCCTGAATTCGTACCAGGGACTGTGGTGACACCTTTTGCACTGAGATGTCATGCCTTAGACTGCTGTGCGTGTGTGTGTTAACTATTTCACTGTACCAGAATGCTTAAAAGGCCACAATTTTAAAACATCGGTATCAGGTTTTTGTTTTTTTGTCAAGGAAAATATATCGCTATCGGCCAAAAATGTAATATTGGTGCATCACTAATTATTTTAAAACACGCATTTTCTCCTTACCTTCTCTCCCTACTGCATCTGCTGCCATAGGAAGATAATTAACAGGCTTCCCTATTCCAGTCAATGATGGCATAATGTGTGGACTGGATGCCATTGAGAGTGTACCCAGAGGCTCAAAGCAGGAAGTAAAAGCAGGAAGTGTACCCATCAATATGTGCTGTGATTTGTTGATTAAACTCAACTGACATTACAAAAAATACATTCCACTGCGTGAGTCACATCAGTTAACAATATGTCATACCATGCAGCCATTGTGACTGTACCCATGAGTTTACCAGTCATTGCCAACTGCACGAATGCCCGGCTGTCCCGTCTTCAGTCAGCTGTTAGGTCCCCACACAAATATGTTTTTATTCTTCAAATAACTATTGGTGATACTGATATTTTTATATACATTTCTAAATACTGATATTTTTGTATAAATTCCGAAAAAAATTAACATCACCAACATTTGGTTAGTGCTGACAAAGTATCTGAGCTGAGGTTGTCTTCTCAGACTGTGTTCCCCATTCTTCTTCAAAAAAAGCTCCCTGGGCCATTGATCCGTGAGGCACCGCTTCAGCCTAATGTCTCTCACTGATTCAGGCAGGCAAGGAGTCCCCATAGCAGAAAGAGGGAGGACACGGGGCAAGACTGAGAGCCTAGAACATGGATGAGTGTGGAGAAAGAGGGATAAATTGTGGAAGGGAAAGAAAATAGGGGACCTCTTCCTCTTAAGTGTTGAGACAGTCAGCATAGGACTTCTCCTTGTAGTAGTGTGAGAAATGTGCTCTCCCCCCTTTATTGAATGGGTATGATGCATTTAACTGATAATGCCTGACTGTTAGAAAAGCACTCCAGGTGAAGCTGGTTGAGAGAGCCAAGTGTGCAAAGCTGTCATCAAGGCAAAGAGTGGCTACTTTGAAGAATCTAAAATATATTTGGTTTGTTTAACACTTTTTTGGTTACTACATGATTCCATATGTCTTATGTCATAGTTTTGATATCTTCACTGTTATTCTACAATGTAAAAAATAGTACAAATAAAGAAACCCTGGAATGAGTAGGTGTGTCCAAACTTTTGACAGGTACTGTGTGTGTGTAAACACATTTTGTTATAACATAACACCTGAATAACAAATGAACCGTATATAAAACAAACCAGCCTATTGAACATAAGGCTATAGAAACAATAACCCACATTTGGAAAGGCTACAAATTACAGAATGGGCCCAAATAAAGTAAACCAAATAGCCTTTGTACGAAATTAACCAAATAAATGAGTGCAAGTAAGTATTTCAAGGCACACTTAACAGAATATTTTAGCCTTGGGCCTGAGCTACATTTTCTTCGAAATAAGACGCACCTGTGAAAATGTTTTGAAAATTCAACAAATAACTGCAATGAAGAACATTTCGGCCTATTTTCCTTTTCATTATATCTTACCTAAAAGGTTTCTGGCAAGGAACACAAGCATGTTCACCTTTTCTGGCTTTAATAGACTGTGGAGTGTGGTAACAATCAGTAACCTATTGCCTGTTGCACTGAAAACACAATAAGACGGAAGACTTGTTGCACAGATGCAGAGGTCGGCCTATTTGCGGGCGACGTTGGCCCAGAGAGCAAAGTGACCCTCATTCGCTCTCCACCATGAGTGGGTCATCAGATCCACCGATGACATCTTCGAGTAGGTAGGATGTGAGCTCTGCGCTGGCCCACTGTGTGACAGGCTTACTCCGCTCTCCCAAGTCGACCGCCAAGGGATGTCTTCTATGGTGAACATGCGCACTCGGTCTCAATGGAAATGGTCAGAAATCACAATTTGAAAGGGTTTCGTATCACACAGGAGGCCAACGATGTGTGGTTACAAATCACCATTCAAAGGTGTCGGGTACAACATTACCATATGATTTGGTTTATATTTGTTTATTTGCACACAAGAAAATATGATTTCCACATTGTACGCAAATGAATAGACTTAGGGTGGTTTGTGCATTACACAGGGTCGTCACTAGTTGCCACAGACATAAACTCCGCCTATTTCTTCAATTCTTCTCTAATTAAAATCTGCTTTAAACCTCACCCTAACCACATTTCTAACCTCATGTCTAACCTTAAATTAAATATATATTTCCCACTCATTCATTTTCTCGATATAGCCAGATTGTTTACTGCGTTGCTCGGTAACTAAGCGCTTCCCAAGCCCTGGAATTAAAAAACAACAACTATATCAACGATGTTTGGACAGGTCGAAGGGAGGATGTGTCATTCCAGACATTTCACAACCCTAGTATGTCATCACCAGTTATATATTTGCTTGTGTTTTGTAGATGTGTTGAACAGGGCTTTTGATTAGTCAGGACAGTCGTTTAGCTGAGAGATATGGTACAGGCCCAGTGGTCTTTGCTGTGACCTGCAAATGACCCCTAAAACACACGGGTAAGTTTCCCTTCCACTCCACTGCTAGAACCAAAATATTGGCCACATGGGGCAAAATATCATGCGTCATGGCATATAACTGGCGAGGAAGCCGTTAAGGTTTGATATTGTAACCTAGACCTTGGTTGTAGGCTCGGCCTATAATAGTGCAGGCATACAGCAAACCCATTTTTGTGTTGTCTTGGAAGTGATTGGAAATGAGTAGCATCCTACCTACTATGGTTAATTCATTATCACTTCAGCAACTCTGGAATAACTGACTACTCTTCCTTGGTCAAACATTGGTTAGCCTAGTATTTAAATCAAATCCAATTTTATTGGTCACATACACATGGTTAGCAGATGTTAATGTGAGTGTAGCGAAATGCTTGTTCTTCTAGTTCCGACCGTGCAGTAATATCTAACAGCTAATCCAACAATTTCACAACTACCTTATACACACAAGTGTAAAGGAATGAATATGTCCATATAAATATATGGATGAGTGATGGCCGAACGGCATAGGCAAGATGCAGTAGATGGTATAGAGTACAGTATAAACATGATATAAAGTGGCATTTAGGCTGTGCCATTTGAAAATAAACCCATCCTCGCCAGTGTGAAGGCCGACTAGTAGCCAGGCCTCTGATGACACTGCAGGCAGTCTTTTGAATAGGATATTCAGTGTTCGTCAAATCAAAGTTTATTTGTCACGTGCACCCGATACAACAGGTGTAGACCTTACAGTGAAATGCTTACTTACAGGTCCTAACAGTGCAATTTTTAAGTAAAAAATAGGTATTAGGTGAACAATAGATAAGTACGGAAATGACAGTAAAAAGACAGTGAATAATAACAGTAGCGAGGCTATGTACAGGCACTGGTTAGTGCCGTTGACCCTGGATAAACTATCATTGGACTGTGTGAAAGAAATGCAGGCCCACCGTCTCTGTAGGTAAAGGCTTAGAGCTTAGTTCATTGAATGGAAGTCTCATTTTTTTGTCACTTTTTTTAGTCACACCAGTGTCTTTCATAATGTAGCTGTATTCTGAGAAGTGAGGGAATTAAATTCCTAGACCTCGCAAGCAAGTACCAATCATGTTATGAGGTAGCCTGGGATGTCCGAGTGGATATTACCTCACTTGTCTTTTGAAATGGAAGACACACAGACAGGACGTGTTGTGGAAAGCTTTTTGCTCTCCCTTCCCAGCACCAGTTGCCATTTTTGCTGGATTGATTTTGCCTGGCCAAAGCCAGCCTGCGTGACGTCATTACTGTGGTGGGTAGTGGGTTCCCGTTCAGTCATATTTAGTAATTGACTGTACAAGGACTCACAGTCCCAAACTCCTCACACAACAAGGGTTTTCCTTTGAACATGTTACAGTAACCAAAGAGATCAAGTTCAAAGTCCCACACACTGAATTGACATGATACAGATTTGTATGATTTCTACTTTCTCTTTCCCTTTCAGATTACGTGTACTTTGAGAATTCCTCCAGCAACCCTTACCTGATCCGCAGAATAGAAGAGCTCAACAAGGTTGGTGGAATAATCGGTCCTTCACATGTAATCTCTGATTTGGTGCGTTTACATAAAAAAAAATATTGCTGACATTGACAACCCCTTTGTAAAGGTTATCATGTCTGACCTTCTAGCCAGTTGGTCTGTAACCCATTCATACCCTGGGATGGTGCTGGTGGTAACACACACACGCACACACACACGCACACACACACACGCACACACACAGAGACAGTAGTGGCAAGATGCTGGTGCAAGAGCCATTACATAACGTGGCTAGCTGTAGCAGTCGTGTAGCGGCGTATGGCACATCCTTGTTTCCCAGTCAAAGGATTAAGCTCATTTATGTAACACTCTTAAATTGAAGGGGTTGTGGCAAACACCACTATGAAAACTCAATCTAATGGAAGTAGATGAGAAGGGGAATAATCTACAGTTGAAGTCTGAAGTTTATATACACCTTTGCCAAATACGTTTAAACTCAGTCTTTCACAATTCCTGACATTTATTCCTAGTAAACATTATCTCTCTCAGGTCAGTTAGGATCACCACTTTATTTTAAGAATATGAAATGTCAGAATAATAGTAGAGAGAATGATTTATTTCAGATTTGATTTCTTTCATCACATTCCCAGTGGGTCAGAAGTTTACATACACACATTTAGTATTTGGTAGCATTGCCTTTAAATTGTTTAACTTGGGTCAAAGATTTTGGGTAGCTTTCCTCAAGCTTCCCACAATAGGTTGGGTGAATTTTGTCCCATTCCTCCTGACAGAGCTGATGTAATGGAGTCAGGTTTGTAGGTTTCCTTGCTCGCACATGCTTTTTCAGTTCTACGGGATTGAGGTCAGGGCTTTGATGGCCACTCCAATACCTTAACTTTGTTGCCATTTTGCCACAACTTTGGAAGTATGCTTTGGGTCATTGTCCGTTTGGAAGACCCATTTGCGACCAAGCTTTAACTTCCTGACTGATGTCTGGAGATGTTGCTTCAATTATATCCACATAATCTTCCTCCCTCATGATGCCATCTATTTTGTGAAGTGCACCAGTCCCTCCTGCAGCAAAGCACCACCACAACATGATGCTGCCACCCCGTGCTTCACGGTTGGGATGGTGTTCTTCGGCTTGCAAGCCTCCCCCTTTTCCTCAAAACATAACGATGGTCATTATGGCCAAACAGTACTATTTTTGTTTCATCAGAACAGAGGACATTTCTCCAAAAAGTATGATCTTTGTCCCCATGTGCAATTGCAAACCGTAGTCAGGCTTTTTTATGGTGGTTTTGGAGCAGTAGCTTCTTCCTTGCTGAGCGTCTTTTCAGGATATGTCGATATAGGACTGATTTTACTGTGGATATAGATACTTTTGTACCTTTTTCCTCCAGCATCTTCACAGGGTCCTTTGCTGTTGTTCTGGGATTGATTTGCACTTTTCGCACCAAAGTACATTCATCTCTAGGAGACAGAACGCGTCTCCTTCCTGAGCGGTATGACGGCTGCGTAGTCCCATAGTGTTTATACTTGCGTACTATTGTTTGTACAGATGAACGTGGTACCTTCAGGCATTTGGAAATGACTCCCAAGGATGAACCAGACTTGTGGAGGTCTACAATGTTTTTTGAAGTCTTGGCTGACTTCTTTTAATTTTCCCATGATGTCAATCAGAGGTACTGAGCTTGAAGGTAGGCCTTGAAATACATCCACAGGTACACCTCCAATTGACTCAAATGATGTCAATTAGCCTATCAGAAGCTTCTATAGCCATGACATCATTTTCTGGAATTTTCCAAGCTGTTTAAAGGCACAGTCAACTTAGTGTATGTAAACTTCTGACTCACTGGAATTGTGATACAGTGAAATAATTTGTCTATAAACAATTGTTGGAAAAATTACTTGTCATGCAGAAACCGACTTGCCAAAACTATAGTTTGTAAACAAGAAATTTGTGGAGTGGTTGAAAAACGAGTTTTAATGACTCCAACCTAAGTGTATGTAAACTTCCGACTTCAAGTGTGTGTACACACACACACAGTACCAGTCAAAAATGTGGACACCTACTCATTCATGTTTTTTTCATTTAAATTTTTTTTCTTTCTACATTGTAGAATAATAGTGGAGACAAACTATGAAATAACACATGGAATCATGTAGTAACCCAACAAGTGTTGAAACAAATCAAAGTATATTTATTTTATATTTTTCAAAGTTGCCAACCTTTGCCCTGATGACAGCTTTGCAGAATGCTTTTCCAACAGTCTTGAAGAAATTCCCACATATGCTGAGCACTTGTTGGCTGCTTTTCCTTCACTCTGCGGTCCAGCTCATCCCAAAACATCTCAATTGGGTTGAGGTCGGTTGGTTGTGGAGGCCAGGTCATCTGATGCAGCACTCCGTCACTTCTTTGCAGCAGTTTGACCATGAAGGCCTGATTCACGTAGTCTCCTCTGAACAGTTGATGTTGAGATGTTTCTGTTACTTGAACTCTGTGAAGCAATTTCTGAGGCTGGTAACTAATTATCTTATCCTCTGCAGCAGAGGTAACTCTGGGTGGCTGTCCTCATGGGAGCCAGTTTCATCATAGTGCTTGATGGTTGTTGCAACTGTTCTTGAAATGTTTCGGATTGACTGACCTTAATGTCTTAAAGTAATGATGGACTGTTGTTTCTCTTTGCTTATTTGAGCTTTACTTGCCATAATATGGACTTAGTGCCATTTGGTAAAAGACCGTCTTCCTTGTCACAACACAACTGATTGGCTCAAACGCATTAAGAAGAACATCAATTCCACAAATTAACTTTGAAGGCGGCACACCTGTTAATTGAAATGCATTCCAGGTGACTACCTCATGAAGCTGGTTGAGAGAATGCCAAGTGTGCAAAGCTGTCATCAAGGCAAAGGGTGGTTGCTTTGAATAATCTCAAATGTAAGATATATTTTGATTTGGTTAACACCGTTTTGGTTACTACATGATTCCATATGTGATATTTCATAGTTTTGACGTCTTCACTATTCTACAAAGTAGAAAATAGTAAAAATAAAGAAAAACCCTTGAATGAGTAGGTGTCCAAACTTTTGACTGGTACTGTATGCATGTATGCATGTATGTATGCAGTTTCATTATTACTATTTTGACTGAGGATGCGTCAGAAATGGCATCCTGCTTCCTATCCTTTGCACTACTTTTGTCCAGAGCTTCATTGAGGCTGCCATTTCGTACGTTATATGTCTGCTGCAGAGAGCCGAGAACTTGAGATTTGTTTTGATCAGTCATGGAAATAGAAAGACAAATATTCAAGAAAGGCAATTTGGCAAGCTTTGTAAGTTCCGCCCAATAGTAATTGACCGCTCTTGTCACGTGTCTCTCTCAGACGGCCAATGGGAACGTGGAAGCCAAGGTGGTGTGTCTGTTTCGGAGGAGGGACATCTCGGGCAACCTCAACACTCTGGCCGACAGCAACGCAAGTGAGTACAACCGTCTTTCTACCTGTCTACTTCAGTCTCTCTCTTAGTCTGTCAGAACTCTGTTCCGTCACTGCTTTGTAATACATACTGCTTGAGAGCGGGCTGACTCGTATCTCTATGCTAAACTAATGCTGTGTAGTCTATGCTCTCTGTAAAGTTATTGAAGAGCATTATTAGTCTAGACGAAACATCCTCTTTCATAAACCAGTTTATTATCTCCATCCAGGATATGAGTACTGTTTTGTGTTCCAATCAGATTGGCATCTCCCTCTGCACTACCAGCAGGCAATTGGCTCTCTCTCTAAGTAGAGGGATGCTCCGGTTGCATCCCAAACGGTACCCTATTCCCTATGTAGTGCACTATTTTTGACCAGATCCTTATGGGTCTTTAGTGCGCTACTTTTGACCCATCTATGGAATAGGGTACAGTTTGGAACACACCCTCAGTCTCCTTCTGAAGCACAACTGTGTGTGAGAGACTGTGCATAGTGCTGTTCCACTGCAGCTTTTAGCAGGAAGTGGATACTAATATAGGATTCATTTTCTATGGAGAAGGGAAAATTAGTTTTTGTTTCTATCGTCAATCACACTGTACTTGTTTGTTGTAGTAGGACTAATAGTGTCTGGCTATTGGTTTGAGAGTCAGGGTTTAAATCACACACAGTCAAGGGTATCTCACTGAAGTGACCTGGTGCAGAGAGGTGGCGGTGAAGGGGTAGAGAAGAGGGATGGAGAGGTGGAGGGAGAGCGAAGCAGGTGCCGAGGTAGTTAGATGATGCTAATGACACACCGATGACTGAGAGTTCTCCTTGGATTCTCTCTCTCACACACACACACACACACACACACACACACACACACACACACACACACACACACACACACACACACACACACACCTCTAACATGGTGGGCTGCATTCAGTGCTCCAGACAAGACACTCCGATCCACACCTCAAAATGGATGCATTATCCATCGACCTGGAATGCATTTTTATAGTAGTAAGTCACTCTGGATAAGAGCTTCTGCTGTGAAGTAAAACTTTGGTCCTGTCTGTGGCTGTTTAGTGACATTAGTCAGTCTAGTAGGAGGCAGGCAAGGCCAGGAGGAGCAAGGTGGATGGGTGATCTCCTCTCCTTCCTCTCAGCCCTGGAGCTCTGCTAGCCGTGTGGTTATGTCACCGCGGTGTGTTGGCGTTATCTGGCCCTGTGGCCTGTGTGCTGTGGAGGTCTTCCATCCACCCTCCCCTGGAGGTCAGCGGAAAAACAGACAGAGGGCCCTCAAACTGGCTGAAACCAGTCTATGAGCCTGGGAGAGAGGAGGAGGCTGAGGTTGTGTTCCAAATAAACGGCCACAACTGGTCCGGCGTGCCGACCGTGTCCAGTCTAGCCCCAGTCAACCTTCGAGAACTGGTCTGGCCTTGCTGCCTGGTCCGCTCTGGTCTGGCATGCTTTTGTATATACACACACGCTGTCGGCCGTTACGCTACTCTACGTCTTCGGTCTCCCTCTCCTGCGTTTTGGCTCTGGCGCCCCAAAACAAAATGCCTGTACTCCAGCCTCCCACTCGGCAGCACGAGCCACTGCTTTGGCACTGTCCTGTTATACAGGACCAGGGCTTCTTTCTCCTCTCCCACCAGACCCCCTCCTGCCCCCAACACCCCCTCTCATCTTAGTGCAGCCCCCTGCACCCCTCCCTCTCTGCCTATCCTCCGGCCCAGGCACGCTGCTCAGAACAAAAGGCCCTTGATGTGTCCCACAGGGCTGCGGCACGCAACGGGTTAACTCTGACTTGCCTTGTGTCTTTGTCAGGGAAGAGTGTATGTGAGAGACTGTGTGCAGGGAGAGAGAGCGCGTGCGCTGCTCTGCCCGTTTGTGTGTCCCTCCTGTCTCTGTGTGTGTGTACAGTATGCGTTTCTTTTTTACGCGTGTGTGTGTGTGTGTGTGTGTGTGGGTAGATAATGGGGGGGATGGGCGCCTCAGGTTTGGTACACAGGGTTTCCCACTTAGTCTGGCAGGGACTCGCCGGACAAGGGAGGGGGCGATGGTGGAGGAGGGGGTTGAGGGATGGCAGGAGGGGTTAACAGAAAGGGGTGTGGTCTGAGGTCCCGTCCCCTCTCTCTACCACTGACAGGGTTTCCTTTGGCTGAGTGCAGGGGCGGAGTCCGTGGAGATCGAGAGATAGTCCTGCCCAGTGCTCTCTCCCCGCTCAATTCACCACCCCCGCCACCTCACACACATTACTGACTCACCCTCCTGAAATTTAGGAATGTACAATCTAGTAGTGTAACACAAGGTATAATACAAAACTGTCTTCCGTATGAGGAAAATGAATGTTTCTTTATCAGCATGGACTCATTTTAGCCTGCCAGATCATAAAGGCTATATGCAGTAATTTTTTTTTTTCATTGTAAGGGCATACTAGGTCAGTCCCTAGAATAGACAGGAATAGTTTGTCCTTCCGAGTAGGAAATGATGTTCATGGTCGTATTGGTTACACTTACGTAGTAGGGACCGGTACAAGATAAAGTACCAGGGCAGACAGTCCGTTCAGTATTCAGACCCCTTCCCTTTTTCCACATTTAGTTACAGCCTAATGCTAAAATGGATTAAATAAATGTTCGTCCTCAGTCGACACAAAATACCCAATAATGACAAAGCAAAAAACAAGTTGTTTTTTAAAGATTTTTTTTGCAGATGTTTAAAAAGAAATACACCTTATTTAAGTATTCAGACCCTTTGCTATGAGACTCGAAATTGAGCTCAGGTGCATCCTGTTTCCATTGATCATCCTTGAGATGTTTCTACAACTTGACTGTACATTGATTTGGAAAGGCATACAACTGTCTATATAAGGTCCCGCAGTTGACAGTGCATGTCAGAGCAAAAACCAAGACATGAGGTCGAAGGAAAGGTACCAAAACATTTCTTCAGCATTGAAGGTCCCCAAGAACACAATGGCCTCCATTTTTAATTGAAAGAAGTTTGGAACCACCAAGACTCTTCCCAGACCTGGCTGCCAGGCCAAACTGATCAATCGGGGGAGAAGGGCCTTGTTCAGGTAGGTGACCAAGAACCCGATGACAGAGCTCCAGAAATACCTCTGTGGAGATGGGAGAACCTGCCAGAAGGACAACCATCTCTGCAGCACTCCACCAATCAAGCCTTTATGGTAGAGTGGCCAGATGGAAGCCACTCCTCAGTAAAAGGCACCTGACAGCCCGTTTGGAGTTTGCCAAAAGGAACCTAAAGGACTCTGCCAGTGAGAAACAAGATTCTATGGTCTCTTTGGCCTGTTTGTGAAGTGCTACGTCTGGAGGAAACCTGGCACCATCCCTATGGTGTAGCATGGTGGTGGCAGCATCATGCTGTGTGGATGTTTTTCAGCAGCAGGGACTGGGAGACTGGTCAGGATCGAGGCAAAGATAAACGGAGTACAGTACATAGAGATCCTTGATGAAAACCTGCACCAGAGCACTCAGGACCTCAGACTTGGGCGATGGTTCACCTTCCAACAGGACCACGACCCTAAGCACACAGCCAAGACAATGCAGGAGTGGCAAATCTCTGAATGTCCTTGAGTGTCCCAGCCAGAGACGGGACTTCAACCCAATCGAACATCTCTGAAGAGACCTGAAAATAGCTGTCCAGCGATGCTCCCCAACCAACCTCGGAAAAACTCCCCAAATACAGGTGTGCCAAGCTTGTAGCGTCATACTCAAGGTTGTAATTGCTACCAAAAGCTATTCGACAAGGTACTAGGGTCTGTAATGTGTCTGAATATTTATGTAAACGTCATATTTCAGTTGTTGTTTTTTTAAATGAGTAAGTTAGCTAACATTTCTAAAAACCTGTTTTTGCTTTGTCCTAATGGGTTATTGTATGTAGATTTAAAGTTTTTTTTTTTAATTGAATCAATTTTAGAATAAGGCTCTAATGTAACAAAATGTGGGGGGTCAAGGGGTGAATGCTTTCCATTTGCACTCTATATAAAGACAGACATTCTAGCATTACCAGATTTCTATGAAATGTGACCTATAATGAATGAAATGTAAGTGAAGTAGTTTTTCTTCCATAAAAATTGTAATTAAGTTTGTTAAAATTGGGCAGCTCATCCTCCTCAGGAGGATGACATCATCCTCTATGAGGAAATTGATTTAAAACATTTTTTTTTTTAAATGGTCTGCTTGAGATAGAAATTTGAGGTGGGGTTTTTGAAGTGTGTCCACCCCACCCCAGTTTTCTTATGCCTCGCCACAAATAGGAGTATAGGTTGAGTCAACATATGTCCCCGGAGGCAGCTGTTCGATCCTGTGTTCCGACACTCACTTTCTGAGCTTTATCCCTTTTACTGTAATCCATCAAATGTTTATTTCTCAATAAAACTTGAAAAAAATATATATATTAAAAAATATATACAAAGCAAGGTAAAGCGGGATCTTCATAGCCACAATTATCAATCAGTTGTGTTGATGTGAATTATTAGAGCCCATAGAATTGGAAAGTGTGCTTTGTTGCTCATTTTTGTTTTTGTGTGTGTTTTCATAGGAGACTTTGAGGAGGAGTCCAAGCAGCCCACAGTGTCTGAACAGCAGAAACACCAGCTGAAACACAGAGAACTCTTCCTCTCTCGGCAGTTTGAGTCTTTACCAGCCACTCACATAAGGTAATCGAGAGAGAGAGAGCGTGTGTCCTGAGGCGTAGACTCAACACATAGCAGTAGCTGCAAACAAGAGTTCTGCCATTGAACCAGTTCAACCCTGACAGGATATAGTGTCATATGACAGGACTGATATGTCCAGTCCTGACTTCCCTCATCAACTCATCCATGACCACTGGCTGCGTCCTCTCTGACTTTAAAATGGCCACAGTTGCGCCCCTTCCCAAGAAACCAACACTCGACCCCTCTGACGTCATAAACTACAGACTGGTATTCCTTTCTTTTCTCTCAAACACTTGAGCATGCTGTCTATGACCAACTCTCTCGCTATCTCTCTCAGAACGATATTCTTGACCCTAACCAGTCAGACTTCAAGACGGGTCACTCAACTGAGACTGCTTTCGTTGTCACGGAGGCTCTCCTCACTGCCATAGCAACTCTCTCTCTCGCTTATGTTCCCATCCTACCGAGTTCTATCCGATGCCTTCGACACGTGAACTATCGGATCTTCCTCCCCAGCCTCTCAGGCCGTTCCTACCAGGTGACGTGGAGAGGATCTGTGTCTGCACCACATGCTCTTACTACTCTTACTACTGGTATCCCCCAGGGCTCAGTTCCAGGCCCTCTTCTCTTTCGACACCAAATCACTCGGCTCTGTCATATCTTCACTGGTCTCTCCTATCATCGCTATGCGAATGACCCCCCCCTTCTCACACCCAGGTCGGCCCACCACTTCAAGCTCAACATCAACAAGAATGAGCTGCTATTCCTCCCAGGGAAGAGTCCTTAAGGTCCTTATCTCCCGTCTGGACTAGTTCAATTTGTTTTTGGCTGGGTTCGCCACTCGTGCCATCAAACCCCTGCAACTTGTCCTGAACACCACATCCTGCCTGGTGTTCTCCCATGTCACCCCACTCCTCCACCCCACTCCACTGGCTTCCAGTCGAAGCTCGTATCCACTACAAGACCATGGTATTGCCTACGGAGCAACTACCATGCCCCTCCCTACCTTTAAGCTATGCTCAAACCCTACACCTCAACCGGAGTACTCTGTTCTGCTACCTCTGGTCTTTTGGCCTTCCCACCAAAACTTATCTATGGCCTATTCATGACCATTAAGCCAGCAATGTGTTCAAACTGTCCCTTCGTAACATGAACCATCACAGTTCAGGCTCTTGATCTCAAAATAAGTTGAAGTTATAAGTGTAAAAATACTTAAATTGTGTCAAGTTTTCTTCAATATTTATAACTTGTTCATTTACAGCATTTCCACAGACATATATTTTATTTTCCAATGCCTTATTGGGGAAATATTACAGTAGTTAGGATTGGTGCAGGTCAGTTCAGATGAATAGTGTGTATTGCATGGTACCTTCTTGACCTCTGAATGCCCTTCCCCGGCCACCCCTCTCTCTCTCCCCAGGGGGAAATGTAACGTTACACTCCTCAACGAAACAGACGTCCTCGCCGGCTACCTGGAGAAAGAGGTGAGCTTCACTTTTTTTTTTTACAATGATGCAAACTGGACACTAAGGATTTATTCCAAAATATTTGCATCCCCCCAAATATATTTGTATTACTCTTTGCGCAAGGACTGTAAAACACAAGGAGAAATTAGTGCTGTAGGTACTGAAGCATTGAGTGACGGTGTAAATACGGGATGGGTAACTGATAACTCAATAGATCAGGGGTCGGCAACCTTTTTTGTGTAGATTGTCAATTTTACAATTTGTTCTACCAATTCTAACGATCTGCGTGCCAGTAATGATTTGCATATGTGCATTACAACTAATTGTCTGTATTGAACATCTTATTGCCCACGAACGGATGAATACCATAGCTCGCTAAACAGAGGCACTGTCCATTAGCACCACGGGCTTGATCTTGGAACACAGATTCTCCTGGTGAATGTGATCGTGACAATCTGATCTAAAATCAGCTCTGTGAATCCTTTGTTTCCCCCACCATAGCGGGGCCAATAGCTCTCTCTCCAAAAAATGACCTGCGATGGCTAATGCCACATATTCCCCTTGTAGTATAGTGCATATGGGTTTTATCCCTGCTCTGAGTCACAGTATCATGGAATGTCATTCACATCCACACTCATCAAGAGCCACACAGGTGCATCTTTTAATGCTACAGTTTGCTGGTCCTTTACATTTTCATCCATCTCGGTAACACGCCTTTTCAACAGTTCTGGCAGACACAAGCTTGCCTTTTATCTTTGAGATGATTGTCTTTGTTAGGCAATCCATCAAATAAAGCCTGCAAACTACTGAGGGAAGCCTCCTTGATATATTCCCCATTTAGTAAATGGTTTTCCATGTTTAGGAATGCACTGCTCAACTCTGTATCTCCCCTCTGTAGCTTGATTTCTGACAGCATGTAGATTTGTAAGCACACTGCTTTGCTTTTCATACCTGGACATGCCCCTCTTGATTCCTTCATTATTGTCCGCCTCACCCTGAAGTTTTTCTCATGTCTCGTTTCAAAATGACGCCGTACACTTGATGTCCGACAAACCAGTTTTACGAGTCCACACTCCTTTGTCCAAGTGGCAATAAATGAGTGGACATCTGCCTTATTTTCCTTTGACATTGTGTGTCCTGAACTTTTTTGGGGGGGGGGTGGGAGGATTGCCAAGCCTACCTGCGCCGTAGGTTGCCGACCCCTGCAATAGATGTTAGCCAATATGCAAAGTAACACTTGTTGGGTAGCTAAATATGACTAAACTGGAAAGTACATTTCCTGAAGAACGTTTGTGGGTTTGCTTCAGCTTAATAAAGATATTTGTAGCCATTTAATCTTTTGATATATTGAAAGAGCAAGTTATTTCAAAACGCATAACAGGTGTCCACCTTCCGGGGGGGGGGGGCTTGCACAACGCCATCAGATGGTACATGGGATCAGAAAGCAGTGTCCATACCACATTATGCATGCTTTTTCTATACGTGTATAGAGATGCTGGCTATTGTTGATCATGAAAATTTGGTTAGAAGTCATGGAAAAAGTAATGAAATTTGATCTTTCATAATGTATATGAAACCTGGCTAGAGTAACTTACCAATTATTATTTTTTAAATTAAAGTTAGCTGACATGGGCTAATTGAGTAACTGTCAGTTACAAAAGAGAAAAGAGAAACTGTTTATGCGCACAACTGTATGTTTTGCTATTCTAACTCTCAACAGTAAGTTAAGAGTTATATTACTGAGTTTCTGAGTGGAAATTGGTCAAAAGGGGGGCTGTCTGCCAGTTTGCCCATCCCCGATTTAAATTCTCTAACCCCATCCTTCCATCTTTTTTTCTGTGCTCCAGGAGTGTTTCTTCTACTCGCTGGTGTTTGACCCGGTCCAGAAGACCCTGCTAGCGGACCAAGGAGAGATTCGGGTGGGCTCCAAGTACCAGGCTGAGATCCCCGACAAGTTAGCCGAAGGTCTGTGTCTGTCTGTGTGTAGAAGGGGGGGTGTTTGGGTGGCTGAACTCTTGACCTTTTACACCGGCCTATCAGGTTGCAGCCTATTATAGTGATCATAGTGCTGTCATAGTGCTGTCTAAACCCACATTTAAGTTGTGCCCCATTTCTAAAAGTGCTAGGTTTGAAGAATGTCTGCTATCTATCACGTGTCTAAATTATTTGAGTTGTATGGGATCGTAAATCATGAGTAGGGAGAAATCGGTCATTTTTTGGAATGAAAAGGGGGAATCTGTGTTCCTGTTGGAGAACTCAATTTTCTGACCACTGAACACGACATCACTTCCCTTCTGGCAGCAAGTAGTGTAGTTAGATGTTGCCCTCTTGTTTTATCTTCCCTTGTGTAGCCTCGCCAGTGTTAAGTTGAAGGTTGCCATTTTGTGAAGGTTGTTTGTGCCCTTGTGACACTAGCTCAGTCTGGTTAGCCCGACATGCATACTTGTCTATTTAGTTGTTTTCACCTTCTGCTCTCATTCATCCTTTTCTATTTCTCTTTGACTCATCTCTCCTATTACTTTATTTCACCATTTCCTCTCAAGTCTCTCATTCTGGTTTCCAAAATAGTGGGTCACGCAACCACAACCAGTGTCTCTGTCTGTCTGCAACATTAGTAAACATGTCTGATGGTTGTCCTCTTGGTGTCTTCCCTCTCAGGTGAAGAAGACACCCGTATTCAGGAGAAGCTGGAGGTCAAGGTGTGGCACCCCGACAACCAGCTCAAAGACCCACAGATCGACCAGTTTCTGGTGGTGGCTCGGTGAGTGTCCCCTGGCCCTGCCCCCCTCCATTTGTCACACGTTGCCCTGGTTACGCCCTGTTGCTATGGAGGTCCATGTCTGGCCTTGTTGTCATGAGCTTGGAACACATTCTGATCTGAAGTAATGTAAACTGGATGGCTTTGAGTTGCAAAGTGTCCACCGTTTTGAGCTTGATATTAGTGTATTGAGATTTTGCAATGTTCTCAAGACATCTTTGAAGGGTCTTGCCTAAGCGGTGTCGTAGCAGTATGACCCCAGGCAACATACAGCATGTTTGGGCCCAAGTCTGTTTTTGGAGGGAATCAACATTATGTACGGAACGACCTCAAGCTGCAGCACCATCTAGTGGCCATATGGTGAAAATTCACACTGATTTACAAAACCGCAGTCGATAGGGTATTTTTGTCTAGTTCCTGATAAGTTAGGAGTTTGTCTGTTTCATTACTGGGTTTGTCATTTGATTCTAATGATATTTGATGGTTGTGTGTTCCAGTGCTGTGGGGACGTTTGCCCGAGCCCTGGACTGCAGCAGCTCTATCCGTCAACCCAGCCTGCATATGAGTGCTGCGGCAGCCTCCCGAGACATCACGCTGGTGAGACACACACTTTGTCCATGTCCCATGGTGACGAGACATGTATTCATTAAATTGGACTATACACTTAGTGGGAAGTTTATTAGGTACACCACCCCGTTCATGAAAATGGTTCGCTCCTACAGACAATGAGTCACGTGGCTGTGGCTTGCTATATAAAGCATGCAGACAGGCATCAAGGCATTAAGTTACTGATCAACTGAACGTTAGAATGGGCAAAACCAGTGACCTAAGTGACTGAGTGTGGTATAATCATCGGTGCCGGACGCACCAGTTCCAGTATCTCAGAGACGGTCGCCCTCCTGGGCTTTTCACACACGACAGTGTCCAGAGTTTACTGAGAATGGTGCAACCAACTAAAAACATCCAGTCAGCTCAGGCCTGTGGACGAAAACATCTGAGAGGTCGAAGGAGAATGGGAAGAATTGTGCAAGCTAACAGGCGCTCCACAAACAGTAAAGGACCACACAGGGTTCTACCCTTATCACTTAAAAACAAGAAGAAGCGGCTCCTCTGGGCACGAGATCACCAACACTGGACGATTTGAAAAACATTGCCTGGTCCGAAGAATCCCGGTTCCTGTTGCGTCATGGGGCGGCAGGGTAGCCTAGTGGTTAGAGCGTTGGACTCGTAACCGAAAGGTTGTGAGTTCAAACCCCCGAGCTGACAAGGTACAAATCTGTCGTTCTGCCCCTGAACAGGCAGTTAACCCACTGTTCCCAGGCCGTCATTGAAAATAAGAATTTGTTCTTAACTGACTTGCGTGGGCAAAATTTAACCATAAAGGTAAAATTTAAAAAAAATGAAATGCTGATGTCAGTCAGGATTTGGCATAAGCAGCAGTCCATGTGTCAACGGTACAGGCTACTGGGGAATGTTCTCCTGGTACACATTAGACCGCTGCGCCACTCAGGACCTAAGGCACTGCATTTCAGTGCTAGAGGCGTCACTACAGACACCTTGGTTCGAATCCAGGCTGTATCACAACCGGACGTGATTGGGTGTCTTATAGGGCGGCACACAATTGGTCCGGCTTTGTCCAGGTTTGGTCGGTATTGTAAATATGAATTTGTTATTAACTAGCTTGCCTAGTTAAATGAAAAACTATTTCAGGCTGTTCTGGAGGCAAAGGGGGTTCCGACCCAGTACCTGATGGGTGTACCTAATAAACTGGCCACCTAGTTTACCATTCTAATACCATGTAATGTCATTTCACATTTTTTAAACATTTTGAATACGGTAACCTGTGTCTAAAATGAGCAATATATCTAATGGTCCCCCGCTCTCCCCCTCTAGTTCCATGCGATGGATACCCTGCAGAAAAACGACTATGACCTGGCCAAGGCCATGTCCACGCTGGTGCCTCAGGGCGGGCCCGTGCTCTGCCGTGACGAGATGGAGGAGTGGAGCGCCTCGGAGGCCATGCTGTTCGAAGAGGCCCTGGAGAAATATGGCAAGGACTTCAACGACATCCGCCAGGACTTTGTAAGTGTCCTCCCTTATTCAACTAATAGATATCTGGCTTGTGTTCAGAAGGAGCAGTAGGTCAAATGTTTTGAATCAAGAAAGAGAAGTACCTCCTCCGTTTCAAAACGCACCTCCGGAACACCACTCTATATTAACTGTATCCTATGTGCTTTCATCTGGTCAGTGTTGAAGGATGTTCTGTCTCTGTTGTCCCCAGTTGCCGTGGAAGTCACTAGCCAGCGTGGTTCAGTTCTACTACATGTGGAAAACCACCGACCGCTACATTCAACAGGTAAAATACACCACTCTGCCGTTCATAGCCACACTCTTACGAAACGATGAGATTGTACTATGCATTGGCTTAAGTAATGTATAATGCGGAATTGACTTCACAAGCAGAGCTACTTGTTGGTACTTTGTAAATGGAAATGTTTGTTTCAGAAACGACTCAAGGCAGCGGAAGCAGACAGCAAGCTGAAGCAGGTTTACATCCCCACCTAGTGAGTAACAGTCTGAACTGCAGCAGAGCCCATGCACAATCTCCATCATTACCACGGTAACTAAACACATCAACTCTCTCTCTCTCTCTCTACCTCCAGCACCAAGCCCAACCCCAACCAGATCATGGCTCCTGGTAACAAGCCTGGCATGAACGGGGCCGCTGGCTTCCAGAAAGGACTGAGCTGTGAGAGCTGCCGTAGTGAGTATTCTGCCATACAACTTTAGTTTGTGTTTTGTGTCTGGTCTGTTGTCTGTCTGACTAACTGTAGTGAACAATCCCATGTGTGCAGTGTAGGTGATTTTGACGTATTTCTTTTTCTGGACATCTAACAGACCTCCCCTCTGTTGCAGCCGCCCAGTCAGCACAGTGGTACGCGTGGGGTCCTCCCAACATGCAGTGCAGACTGTGTGCATCCTGCTGGATCTACTGGAAGAAGTATGGAGGCCTGAAGACCCCCACACAGCTAGAGGGGGCCGCAAGATCTGGCTCAGTATGTCTGCTTTTATTAACCTGCTACCCTAAACCACTCAAATACTGGGTGCACCCCAGTAGCCTAGCTTTCCTTTATCTGCATAGGACAGGGAAGAGCGAGTTCATATCATTGTAATTTCCGAGTTCTTGGTGGCCTAGCCGGTGTTATCAGATCATTACAGCGGCAGCAGAGGAGAGGGAGCCAATGTAGACTGAGCTATTCAATCATGATATTTCGATATGTTAACACTTGGCCCCTCAGGAGTCAACCCCCCGAGGTCACATGACCCGCCAGGAAGTGCAGGGCCTGTCACCGTTCACGACTAGTGGGGGGCGGGCCAAGCTGCTGGCCAAAAACCGGCAGACGTTCATCCTGCAGACCACCAAGCTGACGCGCATTGCCCGCCGTGTCTGCACTGACATCCTGCAGCCCCGCAGCGCCGCACGCCGCCCCTACGCCTCCATCAACGCCAATGCCGTCAAGGCCGAGTGTGAGTATATGGACACGCATGAACATACACACACATTATATATATATGTGTGTATGTATATATATATACACACACACACACACACACACACACACACACACACTTTCTGTAATGCTTATGGTGTTATTTTCTCAGGTATGATAAGGCTGCCTAAAGCGACCAAGGCCCCTATAAAGAACTGCTCGATCCCTCGACCACCGCTGGCCACCATAGTGAAGGAACTGGGTAAGAAAATAGTCCAATCACAGAAGAAATGATCATTGAGATCCTGAGAGGTCTTATGACGCTGACACTCTGTGTATTTACCCACGGTTGGCACAAACACTAAAATAACTTGTGTGTAGTTTTTCTCCCTAATTGCGTTTTACGTTTCCATGCTCCAGCTGTCGAAATACAGTACCAGTTAAAACTACCTACTCATTCAAGGGTTTTTCTTTTTAGAATTTTCTACGTTGTAGAATAATGGTGAAGACATCAACACTACAAAATAACACACATGGAATCATGTATTAACCCAAAAATGTTACACAAATCAAAATATGTTCTAGATTTTAAATTCTTCAAAGTAGCCATCCTTTGCCTTGATGACAGCTTTACAGACTCTTGGCATTCTCTCAACCAGCTTCACCTGGGATGCTTTTCCAACAGTCTTGAAGGAGTTCCCACATATGCTGAGCACTTGTTGGCTGCTTTTCGTTCACTCTGCGGTCCAAATCATCCCAAACCATCTCAGTTGGGTTGAGGTCAGGTGATTGTGGAGGCCAGGTCATCTGATGCAGCACTCCATCCCTCTCCTTCTTGGTCAAATAGCCCTTACACAGACTGGATGTGTGTTTTGGGTCATTGTCCCACTAAGCGCAAACCAGATGGGATAGCATATTGCCGCAGAATGCTCTGGGTGTCATGCTGGTTAAGTGTGCCTTAAATTCTAAGTAAATCACTGACAGTGTTACCAGCAAAACACCATCACACCACCTCCTCCATGCTTCACGGTGGGAACCACACATGCAGACATCATCCGTTCGCCGCCTCTACGTCTCACAAAGACATGGCGGTTGGAACTATAAATCTCCAATTTGGACACATCAGACCAAAGGACAGATTTCCACCGGTCTAATGTCCATTGCTCATGTTTCTTGGCCCAAGCCAGTCTCTTCTTATTATTGGTGTCCTTTAGCAGTGGTTTCTTTGCAGGAATTTGGCCATGAAGGCCTGATTCACACAGTCTCCTCTGAACAGTTGATGTGGAGATGTGTCTGTTACTTGAACTTTGTAGCATTTTATTTGAGCTGGTAACTCTAATGAACTTATCCTCTAGAGCAGAGGTAACTCTGGGTCTTCCTTTCCTGTGGTGGTCCTCATGAGAGACAGTTTCATTGATGGTTTTTGCATTGTCACAATTGATTGGCTCAAACGCATTAGAAGGAAAGAAATTCCACAAATTAACTTTGAACAAGGTACACCTGACCTCCAGTGACTACCCATCCCGCATGCGGGAGAGTAATCATCGACTGACACTAATTAGCATAACGCAACGGACATAAGTATATGCTTTACAGCCAAAGCTAGACAAGCATTTGTGTAAGTTTATCGATAGCCTAGCATAGCATTTTGTCCAGCTAGCAGCAGGTAACTTGGTCACGGAAATCAGAAAAGCAATCCAATTAAATCGTTTACCTTTGATGAGCTTCGGATGTTTTCACTCACGAGACTCCCAGTTAGATAGCAAATGTTACTTTTTTCCAAAAATATTATTTTTGTAGGCGAAATAGCTCCGTTTTGTTCTTCACGTTTGGCTGAGAAATCGCCCGGAAATTGCAGTCACGAAAATGCCGAAAAATATTCCAAATTAGCTCCATAATATCGACAGAAACATGGCAAACGTTGTTTATAATCAATCCTCAAGGTGTTTTTCAAATATCCATTCGATAATATATCCGCCGGGACAATTAGTTTTTCAGTAGGACCGATTGGAATAATGGCTACCTCTGTATTTTACGCGAGAATCTCTCTGGGAGGCATCAGATGACCACTTGCACAACTTAGCCGCTTACGGGTATTCTTCAACATAAATGCGTAAAACTACGTTACAATGCTGTAGACACCTTCGGGAATGCGGAGAAAGAGTAATCTGGTTGATAGCCCATTCACTGCTCAATAGGGACGCATTTGAACGCAGTGCTTTCAAAACATGAGGCACTTCAGGATTGGATTTTTCTCAGGCTTTCGCCTGAAACATCAGTTCTGTTATACTCACAGACAATATTTTTACAGTTTTGGAAACTTTAGAGTGTTTTCTATCCAAGGCTGTCAATTATATGCATATTCCAGCATCTTGTCCTGACAAAATATCCTGTTTACTACGGGAATGTTGTTTTTCCAAAAGTGAAAATACTGCCCCCCTTGTCACAAAAGGCTTTAGTGTTAATTGAAATATATTCCAGGTGACTACCTGAAGGCAAAGGGTGGCTACTTTGAAGAATCTAAAATATATTTTCATTTAACACATTTTTTGGTTACTACGTGATTCCATATGTGTTATTTCGTAGTTTTGATGTCTTCACTATTATTCTAAAATGTAGAAAATAGTAAAAAATAAAGAAAAACCCTGGAATGAGTAGGTGTCCAAACTTTTGACTGGTACTGTGTAATTTTTATTTTTTTTACCTTAATTTTACTAGGCAAGTCAGTTAAGAACAAATTTTTATTTTCAATGACGGCCTAAGAACAGTGGGTTAACTGCCTGTTCAGGGGCTCCAACCACTAGGCTACCCTGCCGCCCCGAGCTAATGAAGCGGTATGCACTTTTATTTTAAGTGGCTTCGTTTGTGATTGGGGTTCTCCTTTCCTCTCTCCAGCCATCCAGGCTCCACTCAAGCTGAAGGCCCCCAGAGGCACCCCCACCCCCATCAACCGCAACCAGGCCAACCAGCCCCGCGGGGGATCGGCCCTGCTTGGGAAGAGGCCCTTTGACAGCAGCGTGAGTACTCCTCACACATACACAAACCACAACCTCCATTTTTACTACTTCTGTCTGTCAATCCATGCATGTGACACGGACAGGTTCTGGTTTGGTATAGACGGCCTCATTTACTGTAACCTTGGGTAGTGTCTCATGTCCCTGTCTACTCAGACTGCAGAGAGGGACAGACTGGCGCTGGTTCTGGTTCCTCTGTAACAGTGGGAGATTTACTGACCATCTGTCTATCTCCATCACCGCTGAGCATAGCAGCATGACCACAGCTTGGGCCAAGTGGCCACACACACACACACACACACACACCTCTCACCGTTCTTCTCTTATTGGTCATAGGCGTTGGCACTGCCGTTCCCCACCAATGGGAGGCCGTTCACATCAGGCATGAGGACCACCTCTCAGTCAGTGATCAAGCGTCAGAAAGTGAACCAAGGAGACGCGCCAAACCCTGTGGTTTTTGTTGCTACTAAATACACCAGGTAGGTCCTGGTCTCTGAGCGTCTGTTATTCTCTTTAGTAGCAGTCAGCTCCGGAAGATACAAATGACCTTCTGTGCTATTTGGTTGAGAAATCTGCATAGTTCTGTATTGAACACCTGACAAAGGGATCAATCTTAGTCAAAACAAATTCTCCCACTGAATTTTTTGCCATAGACCTGATTGATCCCTTAGTCAGGTGTTCAATATAGTACTATGTAGATTTCTCAACCAAAAAGCACAGAACGAAAATGATGAATGTTTAATATTGCATGTAACTTGTTTTAAAGATGAAGGTTATTCTTCTTTGCACCTGTGCACTTTGACATTAGGATGTGTTTTTATACAGGCAGCCCAATTCTGATCAGATCTTTTGCCAATAATTGGACAAAAAATTAGGTGCTACCTGTGTCAACAAAGCCTTGGACTCCTAGGTGTGCCAATGTTGATCTGAGTCCTACAGACAATTCACCGTGTGTATTCCTGTCCCCTCCAGGGCTCTGAGGAAACACCTGACCCAGTCTGAGATGCGACGGGCAGCCAGGAAACCACACCTCCCCGTCAGGGTCAAGCTGCCCCTGCCTCCCCGGCCCCTGGCTTTAGCCATTCTGCCCTCCAGCACCAGCGAGCCCATCGTCCTGGAGGACTAACCCCCCCCCCCACTGCGAAACAGGGAGGGCGCACCACCGCGCACCAACCTGCTAGTGTAGCAGCACAACCCCATACCAGTAGTTGTTTTCTCTCGTCGTATTTTTTAAATCTCGTCTTCTGTTCTGTTACCTCCCAAAAGCTGACGTGCTGCTCCCCACACACACACACACACACACACACACACACACACACACACACACGAGTGACACCCGCATGTATGCATTACATCTAGTACATGGCATCAGGTCTTTACACACACACTACGCATACACTGAGTGTACAAAACATTAGGAACACCCCCTTTTGCCCTCAGGAATGCCTCAAACCCAGCAGCGTTGCAGTTCTCGACCCACTCAAACAGTGCACCTGGCACCTACTACAATACCCTGTTCAAAGGCACTTAAATATTTTGTTTTGCCCATTCGTCCTCTGAATGGCACACATACACAATCCATGTCTCAATTGTCTCAAGGCTTAGAAATCCTTCTTTAACCCGTCTCCTCCCCTTCATCTACACTGATTGAAGTGACAACAATAAGGTATCAAAGCTTTCACCTGGTCCGTCTATGTCAGGGGTGGGCAACTCCAGTCCTCGGGGCCTGATTGCCTCCCCTGGTCTATGTCATGGAAAGAGCAGGTGTTTGTAATGTTTTGTACACTGAGTGTATACACAGACACAACACCCCCCACATACACACACTAGGCTTTGGGCTTTACTATTTTATTCTGGCTCTTTTTGCTTAATTATTTTTTGCTCCCCTTTTTTAATGGTAAAATCATTTTAACTGTGTAATTTAAAATCAGAAATATTTCTCATCCTGAAATAATGGTGATTTAAGCACACTTTATTTTTTCCCCTCCAGGTCCTTTCTTATCTGTGTAAATATTAGCAGCATTTTGAGGGGTTGACACCTAATTGTTTGGGGACTGGTAGGGGCGTGGTTGTGGGAGGGCCATGGAAATAGAAATACTAGAACCACAGCAATTTGACTAAATGTCTGTTCTAGTTATTCATATTCTATAGGGAGGGCTATGTGGGGCAGTTTTTTAGCATGTTTATGGGAAAGTCTATTTTGACCAAGGTTTCACCCACTTGTTCCATCATAGGTCTGGGAGGTTGCAGTAAAGTGCTTTGTGTGACCCATCCTTCAAGGATACTTGTCCGATCCTACTTTAAACACCCATCTTCTCTTACACCATCACATCAGGCCCCGCCCCCTCTCCACACCTAAATTAGACCTGATCCTGCCCCCTATCTCTCCACAATCCTATCAGAAGTTACGTTTGAGGGTTTGATAGTGAGGAAATCAATTCTGTTGAACCTCCCCCCCCCCGGGTATTTTTAACATTCGCAGCTTTCCACCCAACTCCCTCCCATAACCTCTAGGTGTTGAGGTCTGTTTTTCTACTTAATTGTCGTCACAATCAATTTGAGTCCTGTCTTGTTTACCATCACTTGATTGACACACTTTTTACAGTCGTTTATTTACCCATCTGGAGAGAGACAGTCGGGATCCTTCTCTGTAAATGCATTTGGGTGCATTTTGGTTTCGACTGAGAAAGACCGCTTGAGTTGCCTGGCTACCCAGCAACATCGTTCCCACTACCTGACGTTCCTTCTCCACGATGAGTCTGGATTTGCCTGCCTCCCCCGACAATTTCTAGAACGCAAACACATACTGACCGTTCTGATTGGTCCCTGAAACCTATGGGTTGGGCCAGAGCCTGCCTACATGCTGACGTTATCAACTTTGATACACTTATTGGTTAGACTATCCAATCACTGATGGATATTGTTTTGTTCAACGCCCCTCATTTTGATGTCAAACGAGCAACGTCTAGGATGGCAGTTTGAGACTGAATGAATGTAGCGACCGATAGAGCAGAGGAATTAAATTCAGGATGAGTCGTCAGGCAACCGCTTGAGTACAGCGGTCTTGTCTCTTCAATACTATGGTAGGCGAGAGGGAAAAGTAAGGGTTTAGGAAATGGTGATGTAGGTTAACAAGGTAGATGAGATTCATATTGTGTAGGTTTGGAAGATATTCAAACAGGTGGTTCTGGATGTGGATCTGATTGTTTGGGACATGCAAAATAGATACTGTTGTCTTTGAGGTCCTTATTGGGAGAAATATGGATTTGTTTTAGTGGAGTCAGAATTGAGCCATAAAAAAAAAACATTCTAGGTGTAAAACTCCATTCTTAGACAGCCCCTGTTCATTTTGTCACCTGTACCAATAAATCATATTCCTTCAGCTCCCCCAAACATAGACTAGGCCACCGCAATTATGACAATGGACTGTTTGGATCTTGGGTTTGAATGAAACTGGCAAATTATGTTACGAGCTGGTTGTTGTCAGATACTGTTGTTACTCAAGCAGCTATATGTATTGGCTTGGGTGCTGGAGTCATGTCTTTGATGGGAGTGGAATCTCCAGTGATGTCTCAACTTGTGGGTTGATTTGGTTTGAATCTTTATTTCCCCTTTTTGTGTTTATTATGAAGAAAGGGTGAGTTTAGATTAAATGAATTCTTAATTGGATATTATAATTCCTCTTTCTCCCTCAGGCTCTGTGTACAATGGCAGCCAGTATGGGGGTAGAAATTACAGATGTATAAGCAAGTTTGGTCCCAATGTGGGCTTTTGTAATGTTTCTAAAACAATTTGATGTGTTAAAATACTAATCTGAAGAAGAAAATAAAAACTTGGCCTATTGAAAAGTTTTTTATATTAAATCTTTGGGGAAGAAGGCTTGTAATTACTCCATATTGTGGAGAGGGTTAAAATACTGTACATGTGAACATTGCTCTCCATTGGGGGGGTGCAAATCAGAGCTGGTGGGAGGGATGTAGAGGGGGTTAGAATTTTGTATGTTGGAGAGAGAATTATGCTACAATTAATGGTTTTTCTCAAGTGTTTTTTATTCCAATGTCTCTGTATCCTTTTAATGTATCTTGATAAGAAAATAAAGATTTTTTTTTTCTTTGTGGTCCTATACATTTATCTGGTGTGTGCTTTTTCTGGATGTGTATGATCCAATGTTGCATAGATGTCAGTGTCAAATGTAAACACGCATGCTTCACGGGCTCTCGGGTGGCCCAGTGTTCTAAGTCACTGAATCTTCGTGCTTGAGGCGTCACTACGGACAGCCTGGTTCGATTTCAGGCTATATAACAACCGGCCGTGATTGGGAGTCCCATAGGGCGGAGCACAATTGGCCCAGCATCTTCCGGGGTTGGCCGGTGTAGTCTGTCATTGTAATTAAGAATTTGTTCATAACTGACTTGCCTAGTTAAATAATTTAATGATATCCTTTAAAATAAATGTTGTAACCTTAGACTAGTTCCGCCAAACAAGAACAATTTATTGTATTATTTTTAAACTGAATAATACTATGATCAATCATGAATACACATTGGCTGCATACACACAGGCAGCCCAATTCTGATCTTTCCCATAATTATAGGCGAACTATCTTATCTGATTGGTCAAAAGACCAATTAGTGGGAAAATATCAGAATTAGGCTGCCTGTGTAAGTAGCCAAAATGCCACACAAAGGTTTATATTTCCCCCCTAACAGACAGCATTTAATTAACAAATTACTCAGGTGTGAGGTTGACCTCCAACTGTGGTGTGAATTGACACAGAACAGAATAATTGTTTATGTACCCAATGGGCTTGACGTTCGTAATCAGGGCATTAATTGGCATATGTTTATTGCGCCAGTGCTAAGGACCAGTTCATCCGGCGCTAAAACTGCAACGTTGTCGCGGAGACTCAACGCCATTGGCCGTTGCTAATCGAATACCACCTACATTGCATCTGATTGGTGGATTCGAACGCCATACTGGCGTTTAATGTTGCACAGCTGATCCTCGTTTTAAAGGGAAGGCGGGAGTGGGAACTGGGTCAAGTTAAAAATACAGAGGACACAGGCGCAAGATACGTGCTACTTCATAACAAAGCAAGTAGGGTGGCTGGTAGTTCACTTCATTAACGGGCAGTAGGCTAGAATAGGTTTTAACATTTCTTTTGTTTCTTCGAATTTCATGCGGAAAACACAGTTCTTTAGAATTTGGCTTGGACATTGAGGTTACAGTCGAACAACAGGTGGAGAGCGTCTGGGGCACAGTCGTTGGGCAATATCTTCAATTCGTAACAATGTTTGAGGTATAGTAAAGCTTGTTTTATACTTTGTTTCAGATACTTTGATTCTTCTTCAGTAGTTTAACCTGCTTGTATTGGATTTTCGGTATTAAGAAATTGCTCTCCAAATTAGATGTGGCAGTTGATTGCCTCTTTTTTTTAATTCAACCTCTTATCCAGGTTAGTCTCATTAATACATTCTCTACTTCAAAGGACCAATGTTTGAGAAAATATTCTGTCATGTGATGAGATTAGTGTGAAGTCTTTTTTTTTTTTTTTTGGCTGCATAATTGCAGTCATTGTGGTATGTACACAGAGCTACTTGCTAGTGTACTGCTGTATTTTGACTCTCCTGACTTAGTTTCAGTGGTTCACCATCCAAATAAATCCTTTCAAACCTGATATTTAAAATGGTTCTCTACTCCTCAGAGAAGCAGTGATGACCTGCCCATGTTCCCCTACCATGAGGGACGAGATGACCTGCTCCCGAGGGAGCACTGCTCAGCTGGAGGTGGGAGAGGCATGTCCCTGGCTGAGGCCCTCCTGCCCTTAGTGGAGTCTCCCTCCCAGATCCCCTGGTTGTGCTCCACCCGCTATAAGACGGAGCTGTGCAGTCGCTATGCCGACACGGGCTTCTGCAAGTATGCTGAGCGCTGCCAGTTTGCCCATGGCCTCCACGACCTCCATGTGCAGTCCCGCCACCCCAAATACAAGACGGAACTGTGCCGCACCTTCCACACGGCAGGCTACTGCGTCTATGGCACCCGCTGCCTGTTTGCCCACACTGCCAAGGAACAGCGCCCCCCCCACCGCCGGCGCCGCAACATCCCCTGCCGCACCTTCCGCTCATTCGGTGTGTGCCCCTTTGGCACACGCTGCAACTTCCTGCACATTGACGGTGATGGCGGCCTGGAGTCCCCAGACAGCGCTCCTGAGAAGGCCCCCATTGCCAGGCCCCAACCACAATCCCAGGACTGGAAGCCCCGTGGGGCCCTGTGCCGCACCTTTAGCTCCTTTGGCTTCTGCCTCCACGGCACCCGCTGCTGCTTCCAACATGGCCTGCCGAGCAGCATCCAGGGGGGTGCCCGCACCCATCTGCTGTCCCTAGCTTCAGACAGGTTCTCATCTCCCTGCTCCTCATCCTCCTCCTCTCCACCATCTGGACTGCCCTCCCCGGTCTGGCCTGATGATTCATCCACCCCGCTGAACAACCCCGTGGCCCACAATGCCTTCACCTTCTCCAGCCAGCTGAATGATGTGCTGCTGCCTCTGGCCCTCAGGCTCCAGCAGCTGGACAACAGCCAGGCCATGGAGGCTGCCTGCAACATGCAGGGTGTCTGGGGGAACAAGCTTTAGTCACTCGTCAAGAATGGTATTGTAACTAATGTGATGTATAGTCAGCCTACTGTATATTGTGATGTTTGCTATGATCTTGGAAGCCATATGTATTTTAATAGGGGGTGGTGCAAGTGTCTTTTGGGATGTTCCATGTGACGATCTTCAATGTTCGTTTGGAGAGACTGATTACTGTCCTGCATTACAATTTGTATGGCCTCATTGGTGTTCTGACTGACCCACTCTTTTTTTGTATATGTAGATTAGGCCTTGTAACTGTACATTTTAATGAGGTTATACATGTTTATTTATGAGTTTTAATGTAAGTTTTTATTTATTGTGATACTTCTGCCTTGAATAAACCACAATTTTTAATTACTTGCCCTTCATTCACTGAACTAGCCAGAACTTTTCACTGCTATCATGATTCCATTTTAGTAATCTGTTTTCTATTTTTGGCCAATGGGTATCTCCCTTTACCATGTCTGGGTAGGCTTTAATTACCTAAATTATGCTCTTAATGTAGACTTCCCTAACTGTACTTGACATTTGGGATGCAAGCCCCATTTGACTTGGCCTGCACTAAAAGGGCATGATCTTCTTCCCTTCCTGACTGCTACTGGCCTTAATTTTAAACGACTACTTGCAATCACTCGATTCCTTGAACGTGCTTGATTGCACTGACTGAAGACTTAGCTCATTGTATCTTAATACAGTCTTAAGCTCAAAATAATCAATTCAAACGGGGAAGCGTTTTGCTGAGCTTGGTCAATTTGACAGCTGTGTGGCTGCACTATGCATTTAAACCACCGCCAGGAGGGTCTTCCTTTTAAATTAAAGGGCGGGGGCTTGGTGGTCGGCGTGATGGACAATTCCTGATCTGCTAAGTGAGCAAGTCTGGAATTGTCTGTGTCGCTTTGCACATCGCTTGGCATTGGTGCACGCAAAGTGGCTAGTTTACGACATAACAAACAAAAGCTTACACAAGTTGCACCTGTGGTTTATTTTTCAGCCATTTCCACGAGGCGGCGCTGTAAGCATGGTGGACAGGGAGCAGAGGCGCGTCACTGAAGCGTACGAGTCAAACTCATGAGTCATGGCCGAAAGTGCGCGAGTTAAGCTTAGTGACGATGTGGCTGCTTTGCTGGCTGAAGATGTCTGCTCCCGGCTTAGGGAAGCCACACAGTTACATAATGCAGTTAAATCGATGGCGTTAGTGTGGCCAGAAGCGAATATATATTTTTAAACTAACGAGACGAGGCACAATCTCTAAGCCAAAGAGATTCGCTGCTGAAATGTCCAACCGATGTGGAGAACAAGCATCCAAGGACGTTCATCCGCAGGGACGGACGAACCCCCGCTCGCTGGTTCTCGCAGTGAAGATGGCGAACCGGATGAGTCCGAGTCGTTCAGTTCCACCGATGATGACAGCTCCCTGGGTGGACAAGAACAGGTGGTCGCACCAGGCTTAGCCACACCTCCAAACAATGCGGGCAGAGACCCTACTATCTGAGACCCGGACTCAGATTCGTCGCGATATGAATGGATCTTTACGGGATATGTTAGTGCAGGCTGGGCCATAGCAGGATAAGGTAGGGAATTTGAGAGTTGAGGGGCAACGAAAATGTTCGATGGCCAACTACAATATGAGGATGGCGAGAGAGTTGGAGATACCATGGCTCGTTAATTCCAAGCAAAATGATGCGGCCTTCTATCGATGCCCAAGCCCAACGGGCTATTGACAGAGAGACTCTCCATTGGCAGTATGTGCTGCAGAGGCTCATAGCCCTGATATGTGTAATGGCCACCCAAAACATTGCGCTACGTAGGACCAGGCTGACCGAGCCAAATAATGTGAACTTTCTGAAGTTCTGGATTTCTTTGATTCGATTTCAGGACCATGGACAGCTACCGAGAGAAAACATCGCTGACTGCAATGCAGCATCACAGCAGAGGGAAGAGACCACTCTAGGCGGGCCACGAATTGAAGAAATGCTGAAATGTATGTTGGACAATCAATTCGGTATGTAAATAAACCATATTTGGTAAGACTGGGTCATTGACAGAAAGCGTATTTTCCACTGCTCCAGCAAAACGAGGCCCGCCATGCATTTATGAAAGCACTTGTTTCCAAAGCTCAAATGATCTCACTCCTTTTACAGTTCTAAAGGAATATTAAATGATATGTTAAATAAAAGTGTAATTTGCAACATTGTAACTCTGATGCAGGGGTTAAAGTAATATTATTTTTTGCCTGGTAAGGGACCTCCTATATGTTCACGCGCGCACCAACTATTTTTATGGGCCAAATCATATAATTACATGTAGAATTGGAGCCTATTTCGTCCTATTCAAAAACGTGGTAGGCCTACCTGTTTGACAAATACTATTATGCTATCCATAGATGTCGGTATAGCCAAATCCTCCAATACTGTCCCATGCACTCCTTAAATATATATCAAGTCAGAAGTTTACACTTAAGTTGGAGTCATTAAAACTCGTTTTTCAACCACTCCACACATTTCTTGTTAACAAACTATAGTTTTGGCAAGTCCGTTAGGACATCTACTTTGTGTGTGACACAAGTAATTTGTCCTACAATTGTTTACAGACATATTTTTTCACTTATAACTCACTGTATCACAATTCCAGTGGGTCAGAAGTTCACATACACTAAATTGACTGTGCCTTTAAACAGCTTGGAAAATTCCAGAAAATGATGTCATGACTTTAGAAGCTTCTGATAGGCTAATTGAAGTCAATTGGAGGTGTACTTGTGGATGTATTTCAAGGCCTACCTTCAAACTCAGTGCCTCTTTGCTTGACATCATGGGGAAATCAAAAGAAATTAGCCAAGACCTCAGAAAAAATGTGTAGACCTCCACAAGTCTGGTTCATCCTTGGGAGCAATTTCCAAACTCCTGAAGGTACCACGTTCATCTGTACAAACAACAGTACACAAGTGTAAATACCATGGGACCACACAGCCGTCATACCGCTCAGGAGGGAGAAGCGTTCTGTCTCCTAGAGATGAACATACTTTGGTGCGGAAAGTGCAAATCAATCCCAGAGCAACAGCAAAGGACCTTGTGAAGATGCCGGAGGAAACGGGTACAAAAGTATCTATATCCACAGTAAAACGAGTCCTATATCAACATAACCTGATAGGCCGCTCAGCAAAGAAGAAGCCACTGCTCCAAAACTGCCATAAAAAAGCCAGACAACGATTTGCAACTGCACATGGTGATAAAGATTGTACTTTTTGGAGAAATGTCCTCTGGTCTGATGAAACAAAAATGGAACTGTTTGGCCATAATGACCATCGTTATGTTTGGAGGAAAAAGGCGGAGGCTTGCATGCCGAAGTACACCATCCCAACCGTGAAGCACGGGGATGGCAGCATCATGTTGTGGGGGTGCTTTGCTGTAGGAGGGACTGGTGCACATCACAAAATAGATGGCATCATGAGGGAGGAAAATTCTATGGATATATTGAAGAAACATCTTCAGACATCAGTCAGGAAGTTCAAGCTTGATCGCAAATGGGTCTTCCAAATGGGCAATGACCACAAGCATACTTCCAAAGCCACCATATAAAAGTCAAATCAATGCACATTCTGTGTTTATGAGATGTTGTAACATTTATAGTGACTATGATTTGTTCTCCTACTTGTGAACATGTCTTACTGTATCTGATAGGAAAGGGAACCTGGAAGTTTAAGATACAGGTAAGGGCTCTGAGTAAATGTGAACATTGAGTGAGATTTACTCCCATAGCTTTTGCAGAGTTGTTGAGCCCTCTTTTTGCCCTCCTTCAAATTATCCGGTGCTGTACAAACTCTCTCTGAGCATCTACTTAAGTACAATCAGCCTATCACCTGGCTCATACTAGGAGAGGACCCACCCCTTATGAAAGCACACTACAGTTTTCCCCTGAGATCTCCATGGAATACAACTCAATTGAATGGAGAAACTGTTGAAATCGCTCTAACATGTAATCCATGGAGGATTAATTTATGTATTCTACATGTGGCTTTGCTGGGTCTCCAGTCCAACTGTAAGACTGCTTCCCTCCTGCAATAGTTTGTACATGTCATCATGTCATCATGTCATCCACCCTTCTCTCCACCCCCCCCCCCCCCCCGGGTGAAGTCTGTTCTCCTCTCATCCACTCCTCTCTCCACTCTGCCACCCTAGGTGAAGTCTGAGCCATGAACGAGAGCAGCTTAACTGCGTTCTCCATATGGTGAAGAGCCTGGTTCAGAACCTTTACCTGTACCTCGGCTTGTACGTACGCATCCTGGTGTCCAGCGTCGTGTACTGCATCCTGGAGCCGCTGGCCGCCTCCAACTCCCTCAACGACCACTGGACCCTTAGGGAGTACGCAGCTCTGTGGGTCACCCACATGTTCTGGTATGTTATCCAGCTCTCAATACACGGGGCCCTGAAAGTTATGTTCCCAGTGTCGTCCTCCTCTCCCTTTATACCAATCTGATATTCATGTGTTGTGTGGCTCTGTCGGGAGAGCATGGCGCTTGCAACTGCTAGGGTAAGGGCTCAATTCCCACTGGGTCTACCCATACATATAACTGTATGCACGCATGACTTAAGTCACTTTGGATAAAAGTGTCTGCTAAATAACATATATTTTATTGTGTGACCTTGACATTAGACACCAAACGGAAGTCAGACACCACACCGATCCATCCTGTTAAGATGTCTTATCATTTCCTCTACACAAGATGGTGGAGTAGAAACATGGCCATACTTCAACCATTGATCTAATTCCCTTCTAAACCCGTGTCTTTGCCAGGACCCATGGAGACCTGGTCAGTGGTCTGTACCACCAGATTCTGCTGTCTCTGCAGAAGGTTCTGTCAAACCCGGTCCGCCCACTGTGTTCTCACTGTGGAGTTGTAGGGGGCTACATGCACTTAGAGGAAATGTATTCACCTCCCATCCATCTTGATTATCTATGTATGAAAATAGAATTTCTTTCATTTAGAGATCCTTGGCTTTGTTGATCACTGTGTGTGTTGTCTGTCTTTGTAGGCTATTGAGCGAGTTAAATACCCTTACCTGCAAGTTGTCCTGGATGACTACTCTGTCTCCAATGCCCAGGTGAAAGCAGACAGACACAAGTCTATGGAGCAATCCTGGTGAGTACAGCAGACCAAGTCACTGAATCTGAAATGTTTTCTGTGATGCAAACAGAGCTGTCCAAAGTAATACAAGAGAATCCCAATAACGAATTGTTACAAATTGCATTTATGTATGACCTTTCACCCAATCTCAAAGCACTTTGCATTTTTATGTTGGTTAAACTCCCTGTCAACCACCAAGTATCAATGCCCTCTCTGTCCTGCAGGTGGCAGTGGACCACCTGCTAAAAATTAGAGCCCTGTCTCTGTCCCTGCCAGCAGAGGGGGGCGGCAGCACCCAGCCACGCTTCGGCAGTGTTGTTTCCGCCGGGCCCAGCCTCTCTCCGAGGCCACCCTGGGCATCGCCATTCCCCTGCAGGCACCTGGGGGAGCTGGAACCCCCTGGAATGACTGGACCACATCCCCCTGCCCGCCATGTACTGTGAGCAGGTGGTTAAGAGGGTTGGGCTAGTAACCAAAAGGTTGTTGGTTCGAATCACCGAGCCGACGAGGTGAAATTCTCTGTCTGTGCCTTTGAGCAACACACTCAAGTCTAATTGCACCTGTAAAGCACAGCTGTCGCTATTTGATATTTGATATTATTTATAAATATTTGATTTAGTTGCATATATTATTAAGTTGCATACAATAACTGTACAATTTACAATGCACTTCTCAGTGCAAACAGGTAATTACTTTCTATCATCTTACACATTGTCCTTGGGATTGGTGGACAGTCAAACTGAAAGGAAGCAACTTCTATTGCTTAGGGATGGATTGACATTTACATAATGGGTACCTGATTGAAAATGTGGGAGGTTCATGCTTTTAATATTTCAGTCAAGGGGTTTCATTTAAAAAAAATCTAGTCCAGGGGAGGGTCATGTCATTTATGAAATGTCAATATTTTTCAGTTGCTTATTAGGCTATATGTACACATCTGCATTGTTTGCTGTTTGGGGTTTTGGTCTGGGTTTCTGAACAGCACTTTGTGACATCTGCTGATGTAAAAAAGGCTTTATAAATACATTTGATTGTGTTGGAGTTTATTTCTTCCTATTTAAGAAATAACAGGTAGGCTGCTAAATCCATAGATTTGTCAGTCAATGCCTCCACCCACAATGCACTCTTTAAATAGCCTATCTCCGTGTCAGTGAACTGACAGGCTTTCTGAGTCTTTTAGGTGAGCCTACTCATTTGGCTCCACACCGCTCTTCACTTCAAAATGCTTAAAAGTGACAAGCCCTGATCTGTTTCACCTGTCTTTGTGCTTGTCTCCACCCCCCTCCAAGTGTCGCCCCATTATCCCCTGTGTATTTATACCGGTGTTCTCTGTTTGTCTGTTGCCAGTTGGTTTTGTTCTGACCGTTCTGCCTGACCTGACACTGAGCCTGCTGTCCTGGACCTTCCACCCTCTCTGGATTTTTGACCCTGCCTGCCTTGACCTGTCGTTTGCCTGCCACTGTTTAAGGAATAAACTTTTGTTTCTTCAACATTGTCTTCACATGGGTCAAACCTTAAAACGTGAAAAAAAAGTCTACCTAGAATCCTAGATATAGCAAATGTAAAGCCCAAAAGGTAGGCTACTGTTATGTCAGATCTTGAAATGTGTTTTCAAATACATTTTGACCTGTCTTAATTTTTTTATTTAAAAAAAAAAATACTACTTTTTTCTTAACACACTGAAAAAATTTGCGTGGACCAGATTGACCGTTCTCCCCACTATTTTTTGTTTCTTCAGTTAAGATTCACAAGTATTTTGTATCTGCAGAAAAAGCCCTGGACCTCCACATCCAGCTTCTTCACCTGTGGGATCGTCTGAGACCAGCCACCCGGACAGCTGATGAAACTGGGTTTGCACAACCAAGGAATTTCTGTAAAAACTGTCAGAAAACATCTCAAGGAAGCTCCTCCGTGTGCTCGTTGTCCTCACCAGGGTCTTTACCTGACTGCAGTTCGGCATCGTAACCGACTTCCGTGGGCAAATGCTCACCTTCGATGGCCGCTGGAGAAGTGTGCTCTTCGCGGATGAATCCCGGTTTCAACTTTCCCGGGCAGATGGCGTCGTGTGAGCGAGTGGTTTGCTGGTGTCAACGTTGTGAAAAGTGCCCGGTGGTGGTGGGGTTATGGTATGGGCAAAGCATAAGCTATAGACAACAAACACAATTGCATTTTATAGATGGCAATTGTAATGCACAGAGATACCATGACGAGATCCTGAGGCCCATTGTTGTGCCATTCATCAGCCGCCATTACCTCATGTTTCAGCATGATAATGCACAACACCGTGTTGCAAAGATCTGTACACAACTCCTGGAACCTGAAAATGTCCCTGGCCTGCATACTCACCAGACATGTCACCCATTGAGCATGTTTGGGATGCTCTGGATCAAGGTGTACGACAGCGTGTTCCAGTTCCCGCCAATATCCAGCAACTTTGCACAGAGGAGTGGGTCAACATTCCACAGGCGACAATCAACAGGCTGAGCAACTCTATGCGAAGGAGATGGCACATGGTGGTCATGCCAGATACTGACTGGTTTTCTGATCCACGCCCGACCTTTGAAAAAAAAGGTATGTGACTGATCGATGCATATCTGTATTCCCAGTCATGTGACATCCATCTATTAGGGCCTAATGAATTTATTTCAATTGACTGATTTCTTTGTATCAACTGAAAATCTTTGAAATAGTTGTGTTGTGTACATCGGCCCTAAAGCAGTCTCTTGAACAGCATACAGTACTCTACACTATCCTCAATAACAAACTACAACAAGCAAGAGCCTGACATTCAACCTACCCCATCCTCAGAACTATAGATGGGGCAAGCAAGCCTACATATCTACTCTATTCCGAGGTAACCAGGACACGGTTCCCAACTCTCCCCATTAGCATTACATTTCAGTCATTCAAAGACATCGAAATATACAGTATATGGTGATTTGGTCCTCTGTACTGCTATAGCAGTACAGCTAATAGTCTTCCTCTTGGGGATGAATACATATAATTATTTGTTTATAACAACTTTAACAGATATGTGAATATGACCACCAGATGGTAATCTAGTCTACACGTAGGCCGCTAAGGGCCATTAAAGTCATCTTGATTGTAAATATGTTTAAAAGATTATATATTCATAGTCAACAGAAAATATTTATTTGGACTATGTAGAATGATGTAAATAATGTGATGCGGTGATTTTCTTTTATGAATGTAAAACCCGTAGAAGGGTTGTGTTTGTGTATTCTGCCTGTGTTTGTATATTCTGCCTGTGTTTGTGTATTCTGCCTGTGTTTGAGTATTCTGCCTGTGTTTGAGTATTCTGCCTGTGTTTGAGTATTCTGCCTGTGTTTGAGTATTCTGCCTGTGTTTGAGTATTCTGCCTGTGTTTGAGTATTCTGCTTGCGTTTGTGTATTCTGCCTGTGTTTGTGTATTCTGCCTGTGTTTGAGTATTCTGCCTGTGTTTGAGTATTCTGCTTGCGTTTGTGTATTCTGCCTGTGTTTGTGTATTCTGCCTGTGTTTGTATTCTGCCTGTGTTTGTGTATTCTGCCTGTGTTTGTGTATTCTGCCTGTGTTTGTGTATTCTGCCTGTGTTTGTGTATTCTGTTTGTGTATTCTGCCTGCGTTTGTGTATTCTGCCTGCGTTTGAGTATTCTGCCTGTGTTTGTGTATTCTGCCTGTGTTTGAGTATTCTGCCTGTGTTTGTGTATTCTGCCTGTGTTTGTGTATTCTGCCTGTGTTTGTGTATTCTGCCTGTGTTTGTGTATTCTGCCTGTGTTTGTGTATTCTGCCTGTGTTTGTGTATTCTGCCTGTGTATTCTGCCTGCGTTTGTGTATTCTGCCTGCGTTTGAGTATTCTGCCTGCGTTTGAGTATTCTGCCTGCGTTTGAGTATTCTGCCTGTGTTTGAGTATTCTGCCTGTGTTTGTGTATTCTGCCTGTGTTTGTGTATTCTGCCTGTGTTTGAGTATTCTGCCTGTGTTTGAGTATTCTGCCTGTGTTTGAGTATTCTGCCTGTGTTTGAGTATTCTGCCTGTGTTTGAGTATTCTGCCTGTGTTTGTGTATTCTGCCTGTGTTTGTGTATTCTGTTTGTGTATTCTGCCTGCGTTTGTGTATTCTGCCTGCGTTTGTGTATTCTGTTTGTGTATTCTGCCTGCGTTTGAGTATTCTGCCTGCGTTTGAGTATTCTGCCTGCGTTTGAGTATTCTGCCTGCGTTTGTGTATAGACACTGTCTTTCTACATCCTGTGTGTTTTAAAAAGATAAGAGATAAAAGTATCTGAGAAGCCAGATAGTCTTAACAATAACTAACAGACAGTCTTAACAATAACTAATAACAGACAGTCTTAACAATAACAGACAGTCTTAACAATAACTAATAACAGACAGTCTTAACAATAACTAATAACAGACACAATTGGTATTTGCAGGGCCAGCTGTGCTATCTCAAATAAAATAAAAACACATTTTATTGGTCGCATACACATGGTTAGCAGATGTTAATGTGAGTGTAGCAAAATGCTTGTTTTCTGACCGTGCAGTAATATATAACAAGTAATTTAAGAATTTCACAACAACTACCTTATACACACAAGTGTAAAGGAATGAATATGTACATATACATATGTGGATGAGTGATGGCCGAACAGCATAGGCAAGATGCAGTAGATGGTATAGAGTACAGTATATACATATGAGATGAGTCATGTAGGATATGTAAACATTATATAAAGTGGTATTGTTTAAGTGACTAGTGATACCTTTATTACATCCAATTATTATTTATTAAAGTGGCTAGAGATTGAGTCAGTATGTTGGCAGAAGCCACTCAATGTTAGTGATGGCTGTTTGACAGTCTGATGGCCTTGAGATAGCTGTTTTTCAGTCTCTCGGTCCCTGCTTTGATGCACCTGTACTGACCTCGCTTTCTGGATGATAGCGGGGTGAACAGGCAGTGGCTCGGGTGGTTGTTGTCCTTGATGATCTTTATGGCCTTCCTGTGACATTGGGTGGTGTAGGTGTCCTGGAGGGCAGGTAGTTTGCCCCCGGTGATGTGTTGTGCAGACCTCACTACCCTCTGGAGAGCCTTACGGTTGTGGGCGGAGCAGTTGCCGTACCAGGTGGTGATACAGCCCGACAGGATGCTCTCGATTGCGCATCTGTAAAAGTTTGTGAGTGCTTTTGGTGATAAGCCGAATTTCTTCAGCCTCCTGAGGTTGAAGAGGCGCTGCTGCGCCTTCTTCACGGCGCTGTCTGTGTGGATGGACCAATTCAGTTTGTCCGTGATGTGTACGCCGAGGAACTTAAAACTCACTACCCTCTCCACTACTGTCCCATCGATGTGGATAGGGGGGTGCTCCCTCTGCTGTTTCCTGAAGTGACTGGACATTGGCGAGTAGTATACTTGGGAGTGGGCGGTGTGCCCGTCTACGGAGCCTGACCAGAAGACCGCTCTGTCTGCCCCTTCTGCGGCGCTGTTGTTTTGGGTCGCCTACTGGGATCCGATCCATTGTCCTGGGTGGTAGGCCAAACAGAGGATCCGCTTCGGGAAAGTCGTATTCCTGGTCTGTAACGGCTGTCGTGGGAAGAAGGTGAGGACCAAAGTGCAGCGTGGGAAGTGTTCATCTTATTTAATGAAAACTGAACACTGAATAACAAAACAACAAAGAAACAACCGGAACAGTTCTGTCTGGTGCAGACACACAAAGACTGAAAACAACCACCCACAAAACACAATCGAAAACAGGCTACCTAAATATGGTTCTCAATCAGGGACAACGATTGACAGCTGCCTCTGATTGAGAACCATACCAGGCCAAACACAGAAATAGAAAATCATAGAAAAACTAACATAGACAACCCACCCAACTCACGCCCTGACCATACTCAAACAAAAGACAAAACAAAGGAACTCAGGTCAGAACGTGACATGGTCGTAATGTTGGTAAGTTGATATTGCTCTTATATCCAATAGTTCCCCCAGGCTGTAAGTAAGACGACTTCAGATTTCCTGGGGTAACAGTGTAAGAAATAATACATAAAAAAACAAAATACTGCATAGTTTCCTAAGAATGCTTTGTGTCATGAGAAACAAAGCATTTTCATTTCTCCAACTCCATACTATGACTCAAAACTAACAAGAATGGCATGCCTATAGGTACTCCAGAAACAATTGTGGTTAGAATCGAAGTCCTACACTTTGCTATTACAAGTGGTAGTCATCTAAAGGACTGACAATACAGTCAGTCCCTAATGAATGCAATGGCTTAGGACTGTCATGTTCACGAATGCACAAAACAGTTGTGGTGTAAGTTTTCCTTATCCATAGTTGAACCCTATTTTCATTCTGGGCATGCTCTGTACATGTTTTTCTTGCAGTTTTATAATGTACCTTTCTTTTACCAAATCAAATGGGAACTGTACCCTATCTTGGGAGAGGAGCTCTCTGATGACGCTTTGTCATTGACAGCAGCCCAGTTAGTGGTAGTTCTGCCCTGCTTAGACTCTGTTTCTGTGTGAAAGAGTGAGGGCCCGTGGACCATGACTCAGAGCCTGTGCCCAGTACTGGCAACCCTGCCCTGGCACCCCACCAGCCAGCTGCCCAGCCTCCTAGGCACCCACATTGCCTCTCTAAACACATCATCCACAGCAGTGCTTATTAGGTCATTCTCTTGAATTAGGTCATTGTGAGGGTGTTAAACTGGATGTGGGTATGCATTGAGGTGGTATCTTCCTAGTTATCATTGGATATAGGAATATGTTTATGATGTAATCTCACTGTTGCTGAGATTTGTAATATGGGTATGAGATTGTGTTCGGTCTTTTCAGTTCTGTCTATATGAATGATATACAGATTTTAAGATGACGACACGACCGGAATATCGATAAGGCCAGCAGCATACCACCCTGCATACCACTGCTGGCTTGTTTCTGAAGCTAAGCAGGGTTGGTCTTGGTCAGTTCCTGGGTGGGAGACCAGATGCTGCTGGAAGTGGTGTTGGAGTGCCAGTAGGAGGCACTCTTTCCTCTGGTCTAAAAAATATCCCAATCCCCCAGGGTGCCGTCTTTCGGATGGGACGTTAAACCGGTGTCCTGGCTCTCTGAGGTCATTAAAGATTCCATGGCACTTATTGTAAGAGTAGGGGTGTTAACCCTGGTGTCCTGGCTAAATTCCCAATCTGGCCCTCAAACCATCACAGTCACCTAATAATCCCCAATTATAATAATCCCCAATTGGCTCATTCATCCCCCTCCTCTCCCCTGTAACTATTCCCCAGGTCGTTGCTGCAAATGAGAACGTGTTCTCAGTCAACGTACCTGGTAAAATAATGGAAAAATAAGTTTAGTATAAATGTTTTTTCATAATATTTTAGTTTAATTAGGTCCAATGTGATGATATTATAAAAACATAAAGTGCATATTTTTCTCTAATGACCATTTAATAAAAACATTACAACTCAACATGTTGCTGAATCAGTGGGAGCCCTGAGCTTGTTTCCCGGCAACAAGATGGTCCCATCTAGGGGTGATGGGAGACAGTGACATGTTCCTTATGTCCAGTCTACTCCGTAATTTTTTTTTTTTTTGGCATCATTGCGGAAAACCCTGCTTCGCAGAAATAGGCTGTTGGAAATGGAAGCAACGTTTTCAGTGCTTTTGTGGCGATCTCAGGATATTCAGCCTTGATTTTAATCTAGAAGGTCGGCAGAGATGAAGTTACCTCAAACATACTTTTAAGGCCACCGTCATTTGCAACCTCAAGGAATATATCTTCTTCCTGCACGGACATGGACGGTTCACCTGGGACATTCACAAATGGGTCGCGGATCCATTCCTGCGCGTGTTGTGGGTCTTTGGCGGTTGGGAAGTCATGCTCGAACTTCGTTGACAGCGAAGCTAGGTGATCGCGCACCAGCTGGAAGAAAGACGGCCTGGTCTCAATCTCTCCCAAAATCTCCACTAATGTTTGGAACATGTCAAATATGTCCCTGTTCACTCACTGTCCCCACAGTTCTAGTTTGGCTTTGAATACAACCACTTTATCTGCCAATTTCAAGACAGATGTCATTCTCCCCTGAAGTGACAGATTGAGTTCGTTGAGCAGGTTGAATATGTCGCACAGGTAAGCGAGTTTTGCGACCCATTCCTCGTCATTGAAATGTGCTGCCAGCAGTGACTTTTTTCTGAAAGAAATCTCTGCAGCGGCTCTCATAACTCAAATACTCTGGCAAGCGATCTCCCCCTGGATAGCCATCTGACTTCTGTGTATAAGAGAAGGCGTTTGTGCTCTGCGTTCAGTCACCAAAACGCCAAACTTTTTTCCAAATTAACTCCATAATATCGACTGAAACATGGCAAACGCTGTTTAGAATCAATCCTCAAGGTGTTTTTCACATATCTCTTCATTGATATATTGTTCGTGGAAGTCTGCTTTCTCCTTTCAATCACATGGAAAAATACTTGCAGCTGAAGTTTACGCACCAATTTCGACGCAGGACACCGGGCGGACACCTGGTAAATGTGGTCTCTTATGGTCAATCTTCCAATGATATGCCTACAAATACGTCACAATGCTGCAGACACCTTGGGGAAACGGCAGATATTGTAGGCTCGTTCAGGGCGCATTCACAGCCATATAAGGAGACATTGGAAAACAGCTCTTCAAAAATTTTGCTCATTTCCTGTTTGAAGTTTCATCTTGGTTTCGCCTGTAGCATCAGTTCTGTGGCACTCACAAATAATATCTTTGCAGTTTTGGAAACGTCAGAGTGTTTTCTTTCCAAAGCTGGCAATTATATGCATAGTCGAGCATCTTTTCGTGACAAAATATCTTGTTTAAAACGGGAACGTTTTTTTATCCAAAAATGAAATACTGCCCCTAGAGTTCCAAGAGGTTAATTAAGGGCGTTGTGCTTTGATGTGATTCATAACTTTAATAACATCATTCAATACGACGTTAAATTCAGGTGACATCTTTCAGCTAGCCAGCATTTCTATGTGAATGACAGTTCGTAGACTCACATTCAGGCGCAACATCTTTAACCTGGGTAGTGGAACCAGACAGCCGTCCAGTCATGGCAGCAGCCCCAGCCGTGCATACGCCAATACAGAAGGACCAATCCAATTTCTCACATGTAATCATCCGAAGACTTGACGAGCTCTGCGGCCCCTGTGTTAGTCAGCAGGGACAACGCACACAACAAATCCTCATGCACATCATCCTGATATATATATCGCACATAAACAAGCAGTATTGCCTTGATGTCGATATCGGTAGATTCGTCAACCTGGATTGCATACCACGGTGACTCGTTAAAGCCTTTCTAACAATTGTGCCTCAACGTCCTCCGCTACTTCATCAATTATCTTAGTGATGGTTGGTAACCGAAAGAGGGACCTGTGCTATCTTTTTAGCTGCAGCTTCTTCTAAGAGTTCACAGCAAATGTCCTTAGCAGCAGGTAGAATCAACTCCTCGTCACTAGTGAAAGGCTTCTTGGCCTTAGCAATACAGCTAGCCACTAAGTATGAAGCTCTGTGCAGCCACGTTTGTTGATGTGGTGACTTTCAAAACTTGCTGCTGTCCTTCTTCACGTTTTCTTCGCTCAAAGTATTCAACAGTTTTGTCTTTAAGTGTAGGGTGCTTGGATTCGATGTGCAGAAGCAGTTTTGAGTTCTTGATTGCCTCGTTAGATCTCCACAAACTACACACGGGGCTTGGAGCATGTGAGTCACCTGTCGCAATAAAGCCATATTTTAGGTAGGACTGATCATGTTTTATATTGGATGAAGCTTGCTTTTTTTGGCAGTCTCGGGCTCTGCTGTCTCTGCATTAACGACATTGTTGTTGGCCCTTTTACCTCCCTTACCCCTTCCAAAGAAGCTCTCCAGCAACGTTTGTTTTTATTCATGTCAGCTAACGTAGCTAGCTTGTACAAAGTTGTCAGGCAACACAGCACACGCGGACCGTGTTGAACTCCTGGTGCAGCTGCTGTGGCTCTGATCTCTCTGCATGACTCATCTCTCTCCATTAACACCATGTTATTTTTTCACTCTTAGAAAGAGAGGGACATTATGGCCTTTTCTCAGTCAACTATTTAGTTGGCAACTATTGGAATTCCCCTAAATTCCAATGTGAACTGACGATTCAACTTTGTGTCACAGAAAAAACTTGCGACAGAAAATAAACTATCCTAATTAACACAGACTTAATGGATGCTATGATGACCTCCTGTGGCTGAGACTTCCCATCCATTCATCCTCTACCGATATTGTAAACAAGCCCGGACAGGATCCTTATCTCAAACGGTGCTCTCATTAGAGGCGTGACATGTTGTGCCCCATTTTGTTTCTAAACCCTCCATTTGAAGTCAGCTGTTTGCATACAGTTGCTCTGAAGTGCCATTTCCCCCAGCACATTTGTGGACCCAGGTGGCACTGAATAACAGTGCAGCTGGAAAACAGGAAGTGGAGCGACCAATGGGTGGCCCACCAACAGGAAATATATTGATGTGGAAACATATTACCTCTAAATAACACCCTAGAACCTGTCTACATTAGTTAATAAGGGAGTTATTCTCATCTCTTGGGGCAGAGAGTGTGATAGTTTGTGCTAAGTAAAGTAAGTCAAGTCAATTCTTGGGACAAAGTGAATGGCCATTGTATAAAAAGCTTGTCAGACAACAGCAGTGGTGTAGTGGAGGTACACGCCATTTCAATTAATAAGGCTGATGGAACAGATCATAATGCTTATCTGAAAATGTTAAAATATTATTCATTCACATTTTAGGTGCAGCAATGTGCACAGGACGGCAGGGCCCTAACTAGGGTTTGAGTCATTAGGTCCGGAAGGAGGGAATTCTCCCCGGGATATTTTTAGAAAGTTGAAGCGTGTTTACTGCATTTATATATAACAAAAAATTATATTTGGAGAACAGCAAAAACAAGCAAAAAGGACCCTTTCCATTACCACATTGGCTGCTGTAGGTATGTTCAGCTATATTTAGCTATGCAATGGTAATGCTATACCCCTGAAAGTTGGGAAGTATGATAAATGATTCACACTGACAAAACAAAAACTTATGACATTTTGAAACTGTATTGTTTGAATTTTGATAGCATTTTAATATCGGCCGATAGGGAAGATAGGCAATGTGGATATATTCATATGTTTCAATATCTTATTTTTATTAAGTTCCCAACTTATTTGATAAGATTGGTACAAATTTAGGAACAACTGTGCTAACCTGTCTCTCTGCTTGCTTCCGCGATGACCTAGCTAAACGGCGCATGTGGAGGAAACATTACATTTACATTTACATTTAAGTCATTTAGCAGACGCTCTTATCCAGAGCGACTTACAAATTGGTGAATTCACCTTCTGACATCCAGTGGAACAGCCACTTTACAATAGTGCATCTAAATCATTAAGGGGGGGGGGGTGGTGAGAAGGATTACTTATCCTATCCTAGGTATTCCATTCAAGGTAATGTGGACGGAGAAAGAAATGCATTGCTTTACAAGGTGTACCCTTTCCATGCACACTAAATGTTTGGAATTTTGGTGACTTGACCTACATTACTCTGTCAATATTGCATGATTTATGGACTTTATTTAATTTTTTATATTTTTTTAATTGAACCTTTATTTAACAAGCAAGTCAGTTAAGAACAAATTGGAAACAGAGATGGAAACATTTGTTAGAAATGTACAAAGAGGGGAGATCTTAAGATGCAACAACTATCATGGGTTGCTAATATCACTAGGATAATGCCTTTGGCTGCTCGACAATGAAAGAACGTTGAAAGAAATCCAGTAGAACAGGATAACACACATAAGGAAGTCTTTATAAAATAATTGCATCTATGTTTCTATGGTGGGATATTGGCTATAGACTACTTTGAGGAAAGCCTCATAATATGAAGTAAAACGTCAACGTTTCAAACTATTAAGGAACAGGACAAATATAGAGATGGTAATGATAGGCCTAACTGTCTTCTGGTAGATGGAAAGGCTTCCCAGAAACCTTCTCTATTAAATGTTAATTAGCTACAAAGAAGCCTAAGAAACCTGGCAGAATTATATGATTATTTCTATCAATCCAGTGGCCATTTGTTTTGCAAACTGGGTAACTACACTCAAATCAAAATGCATGACATTTTTTCCTAGCTGAGGAAAGCTCAACTCTGTTCTCTTATATTAAGGCGGAGTTGAGTTTGGTAACTGGTCGCGGGATTTGCTAGCAACAACATTGAGTCACCATCAGTAGCAGTGCTTCGGTAAAATCCCTGAGGATGCAAAGCCAAGCCAGTCAAAAAGCCATATTACAACCTATGTTGTGATAATTACGTTGTTTTCTCTATAACACTTTTTGCCACCGTGATATACAATTTACAAGGCCGTGACAACAAAAAGGCAACAGTCACACAGTGGCAGAATAAATGTAACTACACATACATTTGTTTCATCACACAACCGGAGAGCAACAAAGCAAATATAGCATGTAACAAACATTCATATGACCTGCAGCATGGTCAAGAAAGGTAATGTTTTTAACAGTTTACTAAACAACTACTGATTTACAACTACAGAGTTACCGCAAGTCAGCACAAAGACAACAGGAGCACTGCCTCCGCTATTCCAGCACCATTTTAACTTAAACATTTAAACATCATCAAATCAACAAGGCTATATATGTTTAGTTTAACACACGGAAAACAAACTTTAAAAATACCAAAAACAATTTAGTCCAATCAATTTAGCTAAATATCACATGGCTGTCCATGGTACAGATTTCTGTCTCTCTCTGTGTGTGTATGTTTGTGCAAGTACAACAAAATGTTTGGACTCACTCTACTTGTAGACTAGTTGAACGCCAATGCCATCCTTCTGTCTTTGGCGAAACGGTCTGTGGCTCTATCATTCAGTACTCTTGTAGTTTTGTTGTCATAGGCTACCTAGCTAAAATGCTTGCTTGCCTAGCTTCCTTGCATTGGCAATAATGAACTAGCTAAGTTAGCTAGCTAGTTAACGAGAGCCTGCTAGGCTACATCTAGTGGCACAACTTGTGAATCTATGTTTAGCTCAGAATTGCCATCATAATCATTGGCCTGTACAGAGAATTAAGTCAAAACCACAAGTCCAAATCCCCATCTCTATCCATGGTTTAGGAAAGGACTGATTTAGAAAGCTACTGCAGGACATCAACACAAGCAGACCAAAAACAGACACCTTTTTCTGAAAATGACATTTTGCTTAGGAAGTGATTTGATTGGTGTGAAGCGAAATCCAAACTGGCCTCCCTCGGAGGGTGTTTGGTTGCACCAGCACTACCCACAGGTGAGGTCAGCTTAAAGCTGATTTAGCTAATCCTTTCATTTTAAAAAAGCATCAAGGGAGACTAAATGCTTGCTGGCATCAATCAATCAAACAAATGCTATGGTAAAAACGTGTCCTACTCTTTTGGTCCAAACAGCATCAGATACATGGGCTACACTGAGACAGAGGGGCTTGGCTTGCCTACCTCCAATGATTTCTCCGGTGAGATTCAGCTACTTGCGAATTGACAGAGAAATTATGAAAACACAGACAGAGATTTAATTTAATTTATATCATAGTTTTATTGGTCAAATTTTGGCCCTGACCATCCATGAATATACACCACTGGTGACCATTAGTTGATTCTTGTAAAAATGTCAATTCTGAAAACTCTTACCTGTACCTACAGTATGTTTGTCCTGTACAACCAAGGTCCTTTCGCCGGGTGCTGAAATTCATACTTTTAATAAAAACTTTTATCGAATACAACCATCGATTAAAAAAAAAAAATATGATTCCCCCCCTCATTTGTGTTGCTCATCTCAGCGTGAATGTGCATGTGTCAATTTAACTGTTCAGTGCTATTCGGATTTCCTTGGGACGTCCCTACCCTAAACCCTAACCTTAACTCTTACCCGAACCATAAACCTTACCTAACCCTTCCAGGCACCACTACACCACTGGCCAACAGGTACATATTTGTCCTCATTTGATATATGAGCAGCTCAGCGTACAGGAACAATATAATTAAAATCTATGAACTCCCTGACCCACATTACCAAAAACATTGTTAACATATTGGAATGGGATTATGTCCTGGAAAGACCTGCAGTTTTACATCCCAGAGCAGATATTTGTACTGGTACTGGTATCAGAGTCCTCACATTTCCAAATATATAGTTAATATATTGATTAACTTGGTTAATGTATTCGATATAGTTAACATAGGGTTATAGTTAACATATTGGTTAGTATAGTTAACATTTTGGTTTTAGTTAATGTATTGGTTAATATAGTTAACATATGGGTTATAGTTACCGTATTGGTTAATATAGTTAAAGTATTGGTTAGTAGAGGTAACGTATTACGTTGTGGGATGTCCTGGGATGATGCTTTGCAGGGAATATTTCAACAAGTTAGTATATGTATCAGAGTCTTAATGTAGCTTCAAATAACAAAATCCGTTCCTAAATGTCTACACTAGTGTATTAAATAGTTATAACACTACTACTACTACTACTGTAATATTACTGCTTGGGTTTGATGAACTGTTGTCCGTTTCCAGAATTTAAAGCTCTGTAATTATAGCTATTTAGGACCAGGAAATACAATTCCAAGAATAGTTTATCAGATAAACATAACCTCACCATAATGGACCTTTGGCAAAGGACCAACTAGAAAAAGACTAGTATTCCCATGTGTGCTGAACCCTCTCGTTTCTTCCTTATTTCTGCCTTTAGCTGGCTGGACTTTTCCAACCCGAATCCAGCTGCTTCCCAGCTCAAACCCTGCTGAGAAGGAGGATGTGTGTGTGCAGACAGGCGAGGTTAAGCACACATGGAAGCAGCTCATAGGAATGGGCTGGGAACAGAACCCATCATTCAGCGTCTGTCAAGGACTCACACCATAGCCTACATTTCGCGACAGATTTATGACCTCACAAAAAAAAGAGTCTAGGAACTGACCAATGGCATTGATCCACCAATGTGACTAGATAAAGTAACCATATGGCAACATATTAGGATTTAGACTCGCAGAAAAGAAGAAAAAACCCGGAATATTATTGATTCATATTCAGTCATAGAATAATCGTATATAAACTGTTACATCATATAATGTATTGGACAGCCATGGGAAGAGATATGGTTGTATTGCTTCTTGTTTTCTTCTTCTTAGGGCCAGTAAGAAAATCCCCAGCTGCCTGTGTCTGTCGGCGTTGCGCCACTGTTTATAAATAAACGCCAGATTAAACAGGATCTGTTATTGGGGACAGTGTACTGTAGCCTATGGTTTGCTGTGTGAAGGGGCTAAACTCCAGCATATTGGCCTGACATGTTTCCTGACCCCACAAGAATTCCAGGTCTCGCGTGTTCCCCAGTTATTTTTGTAGGCTATTGGTACCTGTTGAATATCACTTACCACACCTAAGCAAAAACAAGCAACCTAGTGAGTGTGTTTTTACCATGGGATGACATCATACTTTGAATAATTGACAAACATAATTTTCATATTTAACCAAAATAATTTGCATATTCCCCTCCCAGCCCTTTACTCTAAAAAAGGTACATTGCTTACCCACCTTCATCTCAAACAATGGTCTAAACCAGGCAATGCTTTCTGTTTTTTCAGACTTAAAAAAAATATATATCAGTAAAATATGATTTAAACAACATGCAGGTCAAATGTAAAATTGTAATTGTTTTTAATAATGTCATAGGCTACTATGGATAATGCAGTCACACTAATAATTTTTAATTACAAGTGTTATGATTAGCTATTAAGTTTTGTGTTTGGGGTGTCACCGCTCGTTCCTGTCGCAGCGTGCATTTGTTTTGCCTCAGTTCTGTGTGTTGTGACATTCTAGAGGTGAAGTTGTGAACACGTCAGTAAGACTGTTTGAGTGAACATCGGCTGTCTTTCTTGCGCAGCAAACGCAAGTGCTGCATCAACAGACTCCTTGGCAGAACGCGAGGAGGGCAGAGGGGTACTGTGACGACGATTTTAGTAATGTCTCTTGAGAAATAACATTGTAGCGTCTCTAAACATGACTTCGGTGTGGAAGAGACTTCAGCGTGTCGGCAAGAAAGCGTCGAAGTTCCAGTTTGCGGTGACTTTTCAAGAACTGACAGTAGAATGCACGAAGAAATGGTAAGTAAACATGCTTTTTTTTGTTGCCTTGATAAAAATGGTCATGTCTGAACCGATAAAACGCAACCTCGTGGGACCTTTGTCACTGACTCTGTCCCCAGCTCGAGTTGTGATGTTTTAAGGTCATACTTTTAGATTCAAATTTGGTTGGTGCAAAGCTATGTTGTCAGTTATAGGCTAAGTGATGGTTTAATGTTGTCAGTTATAGGCTAAATGATGGTTTAATGTTGTCAGTTATAGGCTAAATGATGGTTTAATGTTGTCAGTTGCGTACTGCTATCACATTGTCTTCCCCATTACTTTTTTTGTTGAATGTACACGTTTATACCATCAGTGCATCGTGCATTACACTGTACTGTACAGCTTTGGATGAGCGTACGCCTTTGACAGCCAATGCACTTCCGCATTTGCCCTTTTCCTATTCTAATCATCGTCATGCGACAAGCATCCTAATTGACATTCAGTTATTCAGAGGGGAAACATTAAAACTGGTTGTTTTGAGGTTAAGCAATAGATGTGTCCAAATTCAAATATAAAAATGTGTAAGCCTGAACTATGAAGTATCACAGGTCTATAACAGGTGAATGAACTACAGTTGATTCTGTACGATGATGATGATGATGATGTCATTTATTCATGAAAATCATTGTTGTCATCACCGTTGTCATGATGATGATGATGATCATCATCATCCATCATCATCATCCATCATCATCATCATCATCACCTGTAGTGCATATAATGTCCACTTGTTCCAAGCAGGTGTTATTATTTTTCGACCATACAGTGCATTCAGAAAGTATTCAGAACCCTTGAAATTTTCCAAAATGTGTTACGTTACAGCCTTATTCTAAAATTGATTAAATTGTTTTCACCCTCATTAATCGATACACAATACCCCATAATGACAAAGTAAAAACTGTTTTTTAGAAATGTTTGCAAATGTAAAACTGAAATATCACATTTACATAAGTATTCAGACCCTTAACTCAGTACTTTGTTGAAGCACCTTTGGTAGCGATTACAGCCCAGTGTCTTCTTGTGTATGTCGCTACAAGCTTGGCACACCTGTAGTTGTGGAGTTTCTCCAATTCTTCTCTGCAGATTCTCACACCTCTGTCAGGTTGGATGGGGAGCTTTCAAGTCTGAGCTCTGGCTGGGCCACTCAGTAACATTCAGAGACTTGTCCCGAAGCCAATCCTGCGCTGTCATGGCTGTGTGCTTCGTGTCGTTATCCTGTTGGAAGGTGAACCTTCGACCCAGTCTGAGGTCCTGAGTGCTATGGAGCAGGTTTTCATCATCAAGGATCTCTCTGTACTTCGCTCCGTTCATCTTTCCCTCGATCCTGACTAGTCTCCGAGTCCCTGCTGCTGAATAACATCCCCACAGTATGATGCTGCCACCACCATGCTTCACCGTAGGAATGGTGCCAGGTTTTCTCCAACGTCTAGTTTGATTTACATTTGGTTGAGTTGTCAACTAACGTGAATTCAAAGTGAAATCAACCAAGAATGTTCACCTTATCATAGGATTTAGCTTAAAAGTTAGGTGGGGAAAAAATACATTCCCTTACCTTGATGACTTTTTGAAAATCCAATCAGTTATCCATGTTGATTCAACGTCGTCATATAACATTTTTGTTGTGGAAATGATGTGGAAACAACGTTGATTCAGCCAGTTTTTGCCCAGTAGGATGTTATTTCAGCATTTTAAGCTGATACTGTATCTCTTAGTCTGACCTAACCTAATATAATCATGTAATCAATCACTCATGTGGAATAAAGACTGTCAGGCTGGTGAGGCAGAGTGCTATGCAGCCCCTCTGACAACCCAATGCACTGCTGCCTATGACTGCTGTGCAGCCAGGTGTTGCTCACACACGCGCTAAGTCAGTTCTTATGTATGTATGGAATGTGCGTACAGCCAGTGGTGCTGTGGTTCCTGTCTGGGCCCTGGCTCTGCATGAATTCCATTAGCATTACTCACATTGTACCTAGAATGTGCTTCCTCCATCCGCCCAGCCCTAACTGGCAGACGACCTCCCTGTCTCTCTACCCTCATTGTTCTATTATACACCACCTTAGTAGTATTAGTATGTTCTTGGTATTGCTATCTAGCGAACCATTCTCCTATACCTAGTGTATGCATATTCAGCTTGATGATAACATCATTCAGTACAGTGTAATTTTAATGTGGTAAGAGTCAAGTTTGACCAGTTTGAAAACGAGGTCATCAATTGCATGGCTTTTATGACTGTTTGATGTATGAGATTAACACAAGTGGTGTTTTGTCGGCTGGTGATGGAGTCAGTATGTTTTGGTGATCTGACTCTTGGCAGCAAACTGTGGGTTCTGTATGGGCCTCTGCTTGTTCACTGTTTAGCAGTAATACCATGTGATGCTGTGAAACCACAGACCACGCAACGTCACATCAGTCACTCAACAAGCCCCAGCAGCACAGCATTAAAAGGCCAATATCGGCAGTTAATATTGATGAAATTATATATTGGTCCGACTCCACAGAGAATAGCAGTAATGTTACCAGACGTGGTGTACGTTTCCATGTTTCCAGTTCGCAAGAAGAATGTGAACAATGTGGATCAGCTAGACAGGTCGTCCTGCTTAACTGATTAGCAAAACGACTGTTCAGTTTGCAACAATAGAGGTGTGTGTGCGTACAGTGCATTTGGAAAGTATTCAGACCCCTTGACTTTTTCCATAATTTTGTTACGTTACAGCCTTATTCTAACATATATATATATTTTTAATGATCCTCATCAATCTACACACAATACCTCATAATGACGAAGCGAAAACAGGTGTTTAGACATTTGTATACATTTTCACAAATAAAATAACTGAAATAACTTATTTATATAAGTATTCAGACCCTTACAACCAACTAATTGCAGCATTACTGCAAAGCGAAAGGGGGGAAAAGTAAGGATCTTGTAAGTCTGGCCTGCATTAAAGACCAAAGTTATTTAAAGAAAATTGTGATTAAAAAAAATATATACCATTTTCATTTAAGGACCAAAAAATTGACAGCTGTGTCATATAGATTGCAAAATAGTTGTGAAGAAATGTTCGATGTACTGATTCCATGGCACATAGTTTATGAACTGATATGCAAAAGCTGCATATAGCAATACTTGGTGATTTGAAAAGTCATAGTCAATCGGTCAATAATATAATAACACTTTTAGTTAAAAAAATTCTTTAATTTACAATCTGTAGAAACTATGAGAATAGAAAAGTTCAGAACGTTTGTGAAGCATCACAGCACAGTTAAAAAATATATGTCAAATAGAAATCCAATATGGAGGATGTTAAGAGATATATGGGAGGGGTTGAAAGGAGCTGAAGGGTGGGACTAATAACAACAAGATAACATATACTGTGTCTATAAAATGTATATAGGTTCACAACTTTTGTGAAACAGCACAGTTAAAAATACATGGCAAATAGAGATCAAACAAGATGGAAAATCAGAAATAGATGGGATAGGTTGAGGGTAGTGGAAAGACAGGACTCAAAACAAACAAAGTATAACTATTGTCAAATAAATTGTGTCCGTAAAAGGTATATAGTGTTTATAAGTGTTGTTGTTCATTCGTTTACACCAATTAGGGGAGGGGTGGAAGGGTTAGTGGAAAATAACAAAGTAAATATATTTTAAATAAGGTATGTGTGTGTATATGTACACTAACGTTCGAAAGTTCGGGGTCACTTAGAAATGTCCTTGCATTTTTTTTTTTGTCCTTGCACTTTTTTTTTTGTCCATTAAAATAACATCAAATGGATCAGAAATACAGTGTAGACATTGTTATTAATGTCGTAAATGACTATTGTAGCTGGAAACGGCTGATTTAAAAAAAAAAAATATATCTACATAGGTGTACAGAAGGCCCATTATCAGCAACTATCACTTCTGTCTTCCAATGGCATGTTGTGTTAGCTAATCCAAGTTTATAATTTTAAAAGACTAATTGATCATTAGAAAACCGTTTGGCCATTATGTTAGCACAGCTGACAACTAGTTGAGTATCTGGAGCATTAGCATTTGTGGGTTCAATTGCAGGATCAAAATGGCCAGAAACAAAGAACTTTCTTCTTAAACTTGTCAGTCTATTCTTGTTCTGAGAAATGAAGGCTATTCCATGCGAGAAATTGCCAAGAAACTGAAAATCTCATACAACGCTGTGTACCACTCCCTTCCAGAACAGCATAAACTGGCTCAAACCAGAATAGAAAGAGGAGTGGGAGGCCCCGGTGCACAACTGAGCAAGAGGACAAGTACATTAGAGTGTCTAGTTTGAGAAACAGATGCCTCAAGTCCTCAACTGGCAGCTTCATTAAATAGTACGCGCAAAACACCAGTCTCAACGTCAACAGTGAAGAGGCGACTCCGGGATGCTGGCCTTCTAGGCATAGTTGCAAAGAAAAAGCCATATCTCAGACTGGCCAATAAAAATAAAAGATTAAGATGGGCAAATGAGCACAGACACTGGACAGAGGAAGCTTGGAAAAGTGTTATGGACAGACAAATCTAAGTTTGAGGTGTTCAGATCACAAAGAAGGACATCTGTGAGACGCAGAAAAAAATGAAAAGTTGCTGGCGGAGTGCTTGACGCCACCTGTTAAGCATGGTGGAGGTAATGTGATGGTCTGGGGGTGCTTTGGTGGTGGTAAAGTGGGAGATTTGTACAGGGTAAAAGGGATCTTGAAGAAGGAAGGCTATCACTCCATTTTGCAACGCCATGCCATATACCCTGTGGACGGCACTTAATTGGAGCCAATTTCCTCCTACAACAGGACAATGACACAGCTCCAAACTATGCAAGAACTATTTAGGGAAGAAGCAGTCAGCTGGTATATTGTCTATAATGGAGTGGCCAGCACAGTCACCGGATCTCAACCCTATTGAGCTATTGTGGGATCAGCTTGACCGTCAAGCCAATCCAACGTGTGGGAGGTGCTTCAGGAAGCATGGGGTGAAATCTCTTCATATTACCTCAACAAATTGACAACTAAAATGACAAAGGTCTGCAAGGCTGTAATTGCTGCAGATGGAGGATTCTTTGACGAGAGCAAAGTTTGAAGGACACAATTGTTATTTTAATTAAAAATCATTATTTATAACCTTGTCAACGTTTTGACTATATTTCCTATTAATTTTGCAACTAATGTCATGTATGTTTTCATGGAAAACAAGGACATTTCTAAGTGACCCCAAACTTTTAAACAGTAGTGTATGTTTTTCACAATTCCTGACATTTGATCCTAGTAAAAATCCGCTGTTTTAGGTCAGTTAGGATCACCACTTTATTTTAAGAATGTGAAACGTCAGAATAATAGTAGAGAGTGATTTATTTCAGCTTTTATTTTTTTCAACACGTTCTCAGTGGGTCAGAAGTGTACATACACTCAATTATTATTTGGTAGCATTGCCTTCAAATTGTTGAACTTGGGTCAAACGCTTCAGTAGTCCTTCCACAAGCTTCCCACAATAAGTTGGCTGAACATTGGCCCATTCCTCCTGACAGAGCTGGTGTAACTGTGTCAGGTTTGTAGGCCTCATTGCTCGCACATGTTTTTTTCAGTTATGCCCACAAATTTTTTATATGATTTGAGGTCAGAGCTTTGTGATGGCCACTCCAATACCTTGACTTTGTTGTCCTTAAGCCATTTTGGAAGTATGCCTGGAGTCATTGTCCATTTGGAAGACCCATTTGCGACCAAGCTTTAACTTCCTGACTGATGTCTTGAGATGTTGCTTCAATATATCCACATAATTGTCCTGCCTCATGATGCTATCTATTTTGTGAAGTGCACCAGTCCCTCATGCAGAAAAGCACCCCAACAGCATGATGCTGCCACCCCCTTGCTTCACGGTTGGGATGATGTTCTTCGGCTTGCAAGCCTCCCCCTTTTTCTTCCAAACATAATGATGGTCATTATGGCCGAACAGTTCTATTTTTGTTTCATCAGACCAGAGGACATTTCTCCAAAAAGTACGATCTTTGTCCCCATGTGCATTTACAAACCGTAGTCTGGCTTTTTTATGGCGGTTTTGGAGCAGTGGCTTCTTCCTTGCTCAGTGGCTTCGGCCTTTCAGGTAATGTCGATATAGGACTTGTTTTACTGTGGATATGGATACTTTAGTACCTGTTTCCTCCAGCAATCTTCACAAGGTCCTTTGCTGTTGTTCTGGGATTGATTTCCACTTTCGCACCAAAAGTACCTTCATTTCTAGGAGACAGAACACGTCTCCTTCCTGAGCGGTATGATGGCTGCGTAGTCCCATGGTGTTTATACTTGCGTACTATTATTTGTAGCGATGAACGTGGTACCTTCAGGCGTTTGGAAATCGCTCCCAAGGATGAACCAGACTTGTGGAGTTCTACAAAACAATTTCTGAGGTCTTGTCTGATTGCTTTTGATTTTCCCATGATGTCAAGCAAAGATGCACTGAGATTGAAGGTAGGCCTTGAAATACATCCACAGGTACACCTCCAATTGACTCATGTCAATTAGCTTATAATAAGCTTCTAAAGCCATGACATACTTTAATGGAATTTTCCAAGCTTTTTAAAGGCACAGTCAACTTAGTGTATGTAAACTTCTGACCCCCTGGAATTGTGATACAGTGAGTTATTTCAATGTATTTTTTCCAGTTTCGAATTAAATATACCTTCCTCCATCCCGCCTCACCCAATGTGGTACAGATCTGCTATTTTTTAGATCTTATAACTGGAAGCTCTATCAGAAGCTAGCCATCAGAGACTAGCCAGCTAATTAGCTACTAGCTATTTAGTCATTGTTAGCCACTGCAAGCAGTCTTTACCTTTAGCTCAGACACTAGATGCTTTAGCCTGGATAATACCTGCCAGTCTGCACAGCGTGATATCAGCCATGAGCATATCGGACTGCTTTTCTCCACTACATCACCGGATTCCTACAGCAAGCTCTGGACCATTACACCGGATCATCGCAGCTAGCTAGCTGCTACCGAGTGGCTAATGTGGCTAACGCTCTTGTCCAGAAGCAAGCACCAGTTAGCCTCGAGCTAAGCCCATCTCCCCGCTAGCCAACGAAGTACACCAACTACAGTAACTCTCTTGCCAATTGGCCTGGACCCTTTGTCGACACGGAGCCCCGCCGATCCATCACTACTGGTCTGCTGACGTAATTCGGCCGATGTGCTCTCAACCGACCTCTGCATTGTGTATGTCTGCTAGCCCCGGCCCGCTAGCTTTCTGAACGCCGTGTCTCCCACTCGCCTAGCATAGTAACGACTACCGAACGGCTCCTTGTTTCATCTATTGCTGCTCATTGAACTCTATGATCACTCGGCTACACAGCTGATGCCTGCTGGACTGTTCATTAACACGGTACTTCATTTTGTTTATCTATCGGCCGCAGCCTCGAACTCAGGCCATGTGTGTAGCTAACTGACCCTCTAACTGACCCTCTCTGCTCAGCTGTTTACCCGTTGTTGTCTTAGCTCTCCCAATCAACACCTGTGATTGCTTTATGCCTCTCTCTAATGTCAATATGCCTTGTATACTGTTGTTGAGGGTAGCTCTCATTGTTTTATTTTACTGCGGAGCCCCTAGTCCCACTCAACATGCCTTAGATAGCTTCTTTGTCCCACCCCCCACACATGCAGAGAGCTCGCCTAGATTAACTGGTGCCTCCAGAGATGCAACCTTTCTCATCGTCACTCAATGCCTAGGTTTACCTCCACTGTACTCGCACCCTACCATACCCTTGACTGTACATTATGCCCTGAATCTATCCTACCACGCCCAGAAATATGCTCCTTTTATTCTCTGTTTCCAACGCACTAGACGACCAGTTCTTGTAGCCTTTAGTCGTACCCTCATCCTACTCCTCTTCTGTTCCCCTGGTGATGTAGAGGTTAACCCAGGCCCTGTGTGTCCCCAGGCGCTCTCATTTGTTGACTTCTGTAACCATAAAAGCCTTGGGTTCATGCATGTTAACATCAGAAGCCTCCTCCCTAAGTTTGCTTTATTCACTGCTTTAGCACACTCCAGCAACCCTGATGTCCTAGCCGTGTCTGAATCCTGGCTTAGGAAGGCCACTAAAAATTCTGAAATTTCCATCCCCAACTGCAATATTTCCCGTCAAGATATAACTGCTAAAGGGGGCGGAGTTGAAATCTACTGCAAAGATAGCCTGCAGAGTTCTGTCATACTATCCAGGTCTATGCGCAAACAGTTCGAGCATCTAATTTTAAAAATGAATCTCTCCAGAAATAAGTCTCTCACTGTTGCCGTTTGTTATAGACCCCCCTCAGCTCCCAGCTGTTCCCTGGACACCATATGTGAATTGATTGCCCCTCATCTATCTTCAGAGTTGATACTGTTAGGTGACCTATTATTTTTTTCATGTTTATTTAACCAGGTAGGCCAATTGAGAACAAGTTCTCATTTACAACTGCGACCTGGCCAAGATAAAGCAAAGCAGTGCGACAAAAACAACACAGAGTTACACATGGGATAAACAAATGTAGAAAAACCTGTATACCGTGTGTGCAAATGAAGTAAGGAGGTAAGGCAATAAATAGGCCATAGTGGCTAAGTAATTACAATTTAGCAATTAACACTGGAGTGATAGATGTGCAGATGAGGATGTGCAAGTAGAAATACTGGTGTGCAAAAGAGCAGAAAAACAAATATGGGGATGAAGTAGGTAGTTGGAAGGGCTATTTACAGATGGGCTGTGTACAGCTGCAGCAATCTGTAAGCTGCTCTGACAGCTGATGCTTAAAGCTAGTGAGGGAGATATAAGTCTCCAACTTCAGTGATTTTTGCAATTCGTTCCAGTCACTGGCAGCAGAGAACTGGAAGAAAAGGCGGCCAAAGGAGGTGTTGGCTCTGGGGATGACCAGTGAAATATACCTGCTGGAGCGCATGCTACGGGTGGGTGTTGCTATGGTGACCAGTGAGCTAAGGCAGAGCTTTACCTAGCAAAGACTTATAGATGACCTGGAGCCAGTGGCTTTGGCGAGGGCCAGCCAACGAGAGCATACAGGTCGCAGTGGTGGGTAGTATATGGGGCTTTGATGAAAAAACGGATGGCACTGTGATAGACTGCATCCAATTTGCTGAGTAGAGTGTTGGAGTCTATTTTGTAAATGACTTCACCGAAGTGAAGAATCGGTAGATCATGAACAGTCAGTTTTACGAGGGTATGTTTGGCAGCATGAGAGGAGGCTTTATTGCCAAATAGGATTAGTCTTGTTCAAGGAGGTGACCAAGAACTCGATAGACACTCTGACAGAACTCCAGAGTTCCTCTGTGGAGATGGTAGAACCTTCAGAAGGCCAGACGAAGCCACTCCTCAGTAAAAGGCACATGACAGCCCGATTTTCTGGTCTGATGAAACCAAGATTGAACACTTTGGCCTGAATGCCAAGCGAGCAAAGTACAGAGAGATCCTTGATGAAAACCTGCTCCAGAGCACTCAGGACCTCAGACTGGGGTGAAGGTTCACCTTCCAACAGGACAACAACCCTGAGCACACAGCCAAGACAACACAGGAGTGGCTTCGGGACAAGTCTCTGAATGTCCTTGAGTGGCCCAGTCAGAGCCCAGACTTGAACCCGATCAAACATCTATGGAGAGACCTGAAAGTAGCTGAGCAGTGACGCTCCCCATCCAACCTGACAGAGCTTGAGAGGATCTGCAGAGAAGAATGGGAGAATCTCCCCAATTAGAGGTGTGCCAAGCTTGTAGCATCATACCCAAGAAGAGTCAAAGCTGTAATCCCTGACAAAGGTGCTTCAACAAAGTACGGAGTAAAGTGTCTGAATACTTATGTAAATGTGATATTTCAGTTTTTTATATTTAATACATTTGCATAAATTTTGAAAAACCCTTTTTTGCTTTGTCATTATGGGGTATTGTGTGTAGATTAATGAGGAAAAAACTATTGAATCAATTTTAGAATAAGGCTGTAACGTAACAAAATGTGGAAAAAGTCAAGGGGTCTGAATACTTTCCGAATGCACCATATGTCCTGGTTCGTTCTGCACGTTCTCTCCAAATACAGCGCATTAGTCTGTCAAGGGTTTTTCCTCAAGAATGCATGCTGGGAGTGGGAATAAAAACATACACTCATGTGACAGGATGTAATATGAAAGTGTTATGGTAAAGATTATCTCTTATAACACCGTGATTTATAAGATGATGTGGTCCCATTCACACAACTATGGTTATTTCCCTTAGGCTACTTGGTATAACTACCCCTGTAAACACTTGTTTCAGTGGCATCAGCATGTTGAGTGACCCAATTAGGTGACAGGTCAGTCAGTGGCAAGCTCGGGTTAGTTACCGACCATTACGTCTCATGTATTTCCCAATTAGGTAACTTCATTGTGCAACACATCAGTGCTTATGTTGGGCAGGTCCTAAAATGTTCTACTGCTTGATTACCGGCACCTCTTATATAATATTGTCTCTAGAAAAGTTTAGAAACCATACAATACATCCCCAAAGGTAGACTGTGGTTTGTAACAACTCTAGAGCGCGTGGCGGGCGTTGTGTGAGGCAGGCTGATATTTGTCTGCCGTTGTGTGGGGCAGGCTGATAGTTGTCTGCTGTTGTGTGGGGCAGGCTGATATTTGTCTGCTGTTGTGTGGGGCAGGCTGATATTTGTGTGCCGTTGTGTGGGGCAGGCTGATATTTGTGTGCCGTTGTGTGGGGCAGGCTGATATTTGTCTGCTGTTGTGTGGGGCAGGCTGATATTTGTCTGCCGTTGTGTGGGGCAGGCTGATATTTGTCTGCTGTTGTGTGGGGCAGGCTGATATTTGTGTGCCGTTGTGTGGGGCAGGCTGATATTTGTCTGCCGTTGTGTGGGGCAGGCTGATATTTAGCTGGCGTTGTGTGGGGCAGGCTGATATTTGTCTGCCGTTGTGTGGGGCAGGCTGATATTTGTCTGCCGCTGTGTGGGGCAGGCTGATATTTGTCTGCCGTTGTGTGGGGCAGGCTGATATTTGTCTGCCGTTGTGTGGGGCAGGCTGATATTTGTCTGCCGTTGTGTGGGGAAGGCTGATATTTGTCTGCCGTTGTGTGGGGCAGGCTGATATTTGTCTGCCGCTGTGTGGGGCAGGCTGATATTTGTCTGCCGTTGTGTGGGGCAGGCTGATATTTGGCTGCCGTTGTGTGGGGCAGGCTGATATTTGGCTGCCGTTGTGTGGGGCAGGCTGATATTTGGCTGGCAGGTGTATGGGGCAGGCTGATATTTGGCTGGCTGCAGGCTGATATTGGGCTGGCAGGGTATGGGGCAGGCTGATATTTGGCTGGCAGGTGTATGGGGCAGGCTGATATTGGGCTGGCAGGTGTATGGGGCAGGCTGATATTGGGCTGGCAGGTGTATGGGGCAGGCTGATATTGGGCTGGCAGGTGTATGGGGCAGGCTGATATTGGGCTGGCAGGTGTATGGGGCAGGCTGATATTGGGGCAGGTGTATGGGGCAGGCTGATATTGGGCTGGCAGGTGTATGGGGCAGGCTGATATTGGGCTGGCAGGTGTATGGGGCAGGCTGATATTGGGCTGGCAGGTGTATGGGGCAGGCTGATATTGGGCTGGCAGGTGTATGGGGCAGGCTGATATTGGGCTGGCTGTATGGGGCAGGCTGATATTGGGCTGTGTATGGGGCAGGCTGATATTGGGCTGGCAGGTGTATGGGGCAGGCTGATATTGGGCTGGCAGATATTGGGCTGTGTATGGGGCAGGCTGATATTGGGCTGGCAGGTGTATGGGGCAGGCTGATATTGGGCTGGCAGGTGTATGGGGCAGGCTGATATTGGGCTGGCAGGTGTATGGGGCAGGCTGATATTGGGCTGGCAGGTGTATGGGGGCAGGTGTATGGGGCAGGCTGATATTGGGCTGGCAGGTGTATGGGGCAGGCTGATATTTGGCTTGCAGGTGTATGGGGCAGGCTGATATTTGGCTGGCAGGTGTATGGGGCAGGCTGATATTGGGCTGGCAGGTGTTTTGGGGAGGCTGATATTGGGCTGGCAGGTGTATGGGGCAGGCGGATATTGGGTTGGCAGGTGTATGGGGCAGGCTGATATTTGGCTGGCCGGTGTATGGGGCAGGCTGATATTGGGCTGGCAGGTGTATGGGGCAGGCTGATATTGGGCTGGCAGGTGTATGGGGCAGGCTGATATTTGTCTGGCGTTGTGTGAAGCAGGCTGATATTTTGCTGGCGGGTGGGTGAGTTAGCTGTTAACCTAATGGTTAAGCCCCACCATTCCACAGGTCTATTTCTGTGGCCCCCCCACCACCTCACCTTTCCCCCAGCCTCCTCCACTTTGCCCTTACTCTCTGATCCTCCCAGCTTCTATAACTGGCCTGCAACATGAGAGAGGCCCATCCCGTCCAGTCATACTGTTTACTCTACCCTTACTCTCTACCTCCCTACTTCTCCCATCCTCAGCCAGCAAACAAGTAGTTAGTTACTCACAGGCAGTTCAACTTTTAAGAACCTATGTTCATTCTAGCGTACTAAGAAGACATAAGAGTGCATTCTGTTACATTTCCACATGCAAATAGCCTGTTGCTTGTTTTCTGTCAGAGTCGTCCGGACTGACTATCTTGCCGACTCTCACTATTGGTTCTTGTTATTGGGAGATGAAAAAAGGTCAACAACATGGCACTCGGTTATTTCACATCCACACAATGAATCTCTTCTAGGATTACATAATAGCTGATCAAGTCTAGAATAGGTCTGTTGGTAGACAACCATATTTGTGTGACGTACATGTAGGAGGTAGCTGGCCGCAGCTGCTGGAGACAAGGTGAAGTATTGTGGCCTGACGGTTGCTAGGGACCACACCCTCCAGTAATAGGGCACTGAGGACTGTAATTGCACAAGTGAAAAAAAAAAACATGTCCAAGCTGAGATATGTTCAGTAGGGAGCAAGGAGGTGTGAAACTTGGAGTGTAACATGGAGGTTTTACCTACCCCAAACGTGTCCAATGATGTTTTAGAAAGTTGTTGCTACAGTTGGACCTGCTGAACACTACACTCATCATGTGTCTCACAGCAGAAGCAACCAGAGGAGGCCTCTTTGACACTCAGGCTATAGTTAGTTTGTTGATGTTGACCCCATTGTGGAGTTCATTCTATACTCAGTCTGTTTGTTAGAGCTTTGATTATTTCAATCAGATGTGTCGTGCTAGGGCAAAAACCAAAACGTGCACTCGGGGTTACAGCCCTGAACAGAGTCACAACATGGCTGACGCTCCCCCTCCTTCTCTTGTGTTTACGCAGCAGACAGATGTGTGAGCTTGTATTTGAGAGAAGGCCAATGGGTCATTCCTTAAGCTTTTATCTTTGTGTCCCTTAATTCCAGTCACTTTATGGGGGGGGGTTATTCATAAATCCTCGACTTAGTCCACATTTTGTTGTGTTACAGCCTGAGTTAAAAATGAATAGCTGTGAGCCATTCTTGGTAAGAGCTTTGAACACCTAGATTTGTACGATTTTTTCCAATTGTTATTTTCAAGCTCTGTCAAATTTGTGGTTGATCATAGCTAGACAAGCATTTTCAAATCTTGCCAAAGATTTTCAAGCAGATTTAAGTCAAAACTGTAACTCGACCACTCACTGTCTTCTTGGTAAGCAACTCCAGTATATATTTGGCCTTGTGCTTGAGGTTGTCGTCCTGATGAAAGGTGAATTAATCTCCCAGTGTCTGGTGGAAGCAGACTGAACCAGGTTTTCCTTTAGGATTATGCCTGTGCTTAGCTCCATTCTGTAAATGTTTTATCCTGAAAAACTCCCCAGTCCTTAACAATTACAAGCATAACCATAAGATGATTCAGCCACCACTACACTTCCAGATATGGAGGGTGGTACTCAGTAATGTGTTGTATTGAATTTTCCCCAAAGTGAATTGCTTTTCCACATTTTTTTGCAGTACTACTTTAGTGCGTTGTTGCAAACTGGATGCATGTTTAGAAATATTTGTATTCCTTGTATTCCTTTTTTCACTCTGTCAATTAGGTTAATATTGTGGAGTAAATACAATGTTGTTGACCCATCCTCAGTTTTCTCCTATCACAACCATTCAACTGTAATTATTTTAAAGTCAACATTGACCTCACGGTGAAATCCCTGAGTGGTTTCCTTCCTCTCCGGTAACTGAGTTAGGAAAGACACCTGTATCTTTGTAGTGACTGGGTGTATTGATACACCACCCAAAGTATAGTTAATAACTTCACCAGGCTCAAAGGGATATTCAATGTCTGCTTTTTTAAAAGAAGAAGTGCCCTTCTTTGTGAGGCATTAGAAAACCTCCCTGGTCTTTGTGGTTGAATCTGTGTTTGAAATTCACGGCTCGATTGTACAGATAATTGTGTGTGTGGGGTAAAGAGATGAGGTAGGCATTCAAAAATCATGTTAAACACTATTATTGCACACAGAGGGAGTCCATGCAACTTGTTAAGCAAATTTTGACTCCTGGACTTATTTAGACTTAGCATAACAAAGGGGTTGAATACTTATTGACTCAGCTTTAATTATTTTATTATTTTGCAAAACGTACTTTCACATTATATGGGGTATTGTATGTGGACCAGTCACAATTTTTTATTTAAAAAAAAAATCATTTTTAAATTCAGGCTTTAACACAACAAAATGTGGAAAAAATAAAGGGGTGTGAATACTGTTCATAGTATGTGCTTACATGCTGCATGTTTGTGGCATGCTGTGACCAGAAGGAAGGAACAGAGGATACACTGAGAGCTCTGTCCTGATAGTTATTCTGTGCTATAGTACCGGTATCTTCCTATGCACTGTACACAATTTGAATATCTCAGGCTAGGCTTGGGCGGTATCCAGATGTTAATTTCGTCAGACCGTCCTTCTCTCATCCCGGGGATTTACGGTATTACGGGTGTAGCACACAAGGGGGTGCTAAAAAGGCAAGAAAAGCCCATTGGACCTCTATTACCAGAATGCTAATAACATTTTCACAAACTAATAGCGAAATCACATAAGAAAACTAACATAAACTAATTGCAAAGACGGCTTAAAAGTTATCCAAGCATAGCTAGTAGTTATTAAATCTCATTTTCGGTAAGTGTGGACATTTACAAGTGAAAGGGAACAATATAAATTGTGCAAATGAACAAAGTTGTTGTGCATGCTTTTCTGAAGGAAGTACATGGAGCAGAGGGGAGAAGAAGAGAGGAGAAAAGAAAACCTTAGTCGGAAGCACAGGGAAAAAATGGCAACTGTACAGATAACTCATGCAGAGTTCTTTGACTTCTGTCAGAAAGACATTATAAGATATCTGATGGCAAACATTTAGTAGTGAATTGAATAACTTCATCACCTCATGTACGCTGAACAACAGACTGGCTGATAGATATAGAACTTTATGAACTCTGCAGCTCCCGCTTTCTCCCGTTGTGCTATTTACAAACAAACACGTGACTGGCTCAACTGTTCTGGGGAACTACGGTGAGATTCATAATTTAAAATAATGTGACAGGTGAAATGAAGAGCGCAATCTGCTTTATCTCCCAATGTATTGCACAAGTTGACTGCAGGTAAATATTCACATTTATTGAACAACTTCAAATAAATCGTTTTGACGGTATTGAAAATCCTCCTGTGGCTTTTTCCAAATGCCCCAAAACAGTATGTGGTATATATGAAGAATGCAGGGTCGCCTCGTGGCTAGAGCGTTGGACTAGTAACCGAAAGGTTGCAAGTTTCAATCCCTGAGCTGACCAGGTACAAATCTGTTGTTCTGCCCCTGAACAAGGCAGTTAACCCACTGTTCCTAGACTGTCATTGAAAATAAGAATTTGTTGTTAACTGACTTGCCTGGTAAAATAAATGTATATCTATTATTACCTGAAGTGGGTTAGGTAATCAAATACTGCATTTTCAAAGGAAACACTAATCCCTCAGGGCACAGATGATATTGGTTCAGTCACTGGTTGAAACAACATTGATTCAACCTGTGTGTGTGCCCAGTAGGATATCCCAGCTTACCTTTGGGCGATTCCACACCAGCATGGCCGGAATTGTTTTGGGGGGGCGTGTCTCAGATTGTTCTGGTAATTCTCACAATAAAACTTAATTGGGAGGAAGGATGTTTAACATCGTTTTTACATTTGTATCACAAACCATTTTTGGGAAAATCATGGCCAACTTAGGCTCTTTTTCAGACCTATACAGTCCCTGCTTCCTGTAAGACCCAATGATCTGTGAACCGTACATGATACAGACAACACATTGTCATTATACTCCTAATAGTGTGTTTTAAAATATGGAGTATGTTTATATTGTGAGAAATAAATAAATAAATAAATATACACATTAATTTATTCAACATTACAAATATTAATATCTCAAAAGTACTCTTTTTTATGTTGTTAATTTGAGACACATTGTTTGGAATACTCTTCAAACACATCAAATATACAGAGTGTGCTTTCTGCTACTTTTTTTCTACAATAGAAATTGACATCACAGCCCTCCATTCAGCAAATCACCAGCAGAGGGAGGTCCCATTGAATCCATTTTCCCATTCAGCTGTGTTGGTGGTGGTCATAAAATGTAGCAGAGAGCCCACTAGACATTTGATGCACTTGTAGAGTATTGTAGGCCAACAGTATATGTCTAAAAAGGGCCTAAAATCGCCTCGTGATTTTCTGAAAGATGCTCATGTAAAAAGCATATCAAACCAACTTCCTCTCAATTAAGTGAGAATTGGCAGAAAAATCGGAATATTTTTGTTAACAATGTTAATGTATGTTCATACATTGTCTTTTTTTACCCCCTTTTTCTCCCCAATTTTGTGGTATCCAATTGGTAGTAGTTACAGTCTTGTCTCATCGATGCAACTCCTGTACGGACTCGGGAGAGGCGAAGGTCGAGAACCATGCGTACTCCGAAACACAACCCAACCAAGCCGCACTGCTTCTTGACACAGCACCCATCCAACCCGGAAGCCAGCCGCACCAATGTGTCGGAGGAAACACCGTACACCTGGTCAGTGTGCACTGCGCCCGGCCCGCCACAGGAGTCGCTAGTGCACGATGAGACAAAGATATCCCTGCCGGCCAAACCCTCCCTAACCCGGACGACACTGCGCCAATTGTGCGCCGCCCCGTGGGCCTCCCAGTTGCGGCTGGCTGCGACAGAGCCTGGGCTCGAACCCAGAATCTCTGGTGGCATAGCTAGCACTGCGATGGGAGGCTTACTTTAACATTGTTAATGTATGCTTATACAATGCTTATGTGTGCTGTTACAGTGTGTATGTGTACTGTTACAGTGTGAATGTGTGCTGTTAGTGTGTATGTGTGCTGTTACAGTGTGCATGTGTGCTGTTACAGTGTGTATGTGTGCTGATACAGTGTGTATGTGTGCTGATACAGTGTGTATGTGTGCTGTTACAGTGTGTATGTGTGCTGTTACAGTGTGTATGTGTGCTGATACAGTGTGTATGTGTGCTGTAACAGTGTGTATGTGTGCTGTTACAGTGTGTATGTGTGCTGTTACAGTGTGTATGTGTGCTGATACAGTGTGTATGTGTGCTGATACAGTGTGTATGTGTGCTGTTACAGTGTGTATGTGTGCTGTTACAGTGTGTATGTGTGCTGATACAGTGTGTATGTGTGCTGTAACAGTGTGTATGTGTGCTGTTACAGTGTGTATGTGTGCTGTTACAGTGTGTATGTGTGCTGATACAGTGTGTATGTGTGCTGTTACAGTGTGTATGTGTGCTGTTACAGTGTGTATGTGTGCTGATACAGTGTGTATGTGTGCTGTTAGTGTGTATGTGTGCTGATACATTTACATTTACATTTAAGTCATTTAGCAGACAATACAGTGTGTATGTGTGCTGTTACAGTGTGTATGTGTGCTGTTACAGTGTGTATGTGTGCTGTTACAGTGTGTATGTGTGCTGTAACAGTGTGTATGTGTGCTGTAACAGTGTGTATGTGTGCTGTTACAGTGTGTATGTGTGCTGTTACAGTGTGTATGTGTGCTGATACAGTGTGTATGTGTGCTGTTACAGTGTGTATGTGTGCTGTTACAGTGTGTATGTGTGCTGATACAGTGTGTATGTGTGCTGTTAGTGTGTATGTGTGCTGATACATTTACATTTACATTTAAGTCATTTAGCAGACGATACAGTGTGTATGTGTGCTGTTACAGTGTGTATGTGTGCTGTTACAGTGTGTATGTGTGCTGTTACAGTGTGTATGTGTGCTGATACAGTGTGTATGTGTGCTGTTACAGTGTGTATGTGTGCTGTTAAACTGTGTGTATGTGTGCTGTTACAGTGTGTATGTGTGCTGTTACAGTGTGTATGTGTGCTGTTACAGTGTGTATGTGTGCTGTTACAGTGTGTATGTGTGCTGTTAGTGTGTATGTGTGCTGTTACAGTGTGTATGTGTGCTGTTACAGTGTGTATGTGTGCTGTTACAGTGTGTATGTGTGCTGATACAGTGTGTATGTGTGCTGATACAGTGTGTATGTGTGCTATTACAGTGTGTATGTGTGCTGTTACAGTGTGTATGTGTGCTGTTACAGTGTGTATGTGTGCTGTTACAGTGTGTATGTGTGCTGATACAGTGTGTATGTGTGCTGTTACAGTGTGTATGTGTGCTATTACAGTGTGTATGTGTGCTGTTACAGTGTGTATGTGTGCTGTTACAGTGTGTATGTGTGCTGATACAGTGTGTATGTGTGCTATTACAGTGTGTATGTGTGCTGTTACAGTGTGTATGTGTGCTGTTACAGTGTGTATGTGTGCTGTTACAGTGTGTATGTGTGCTGTTACAGTGTGTATGTGTGCTGTTACAGTGTGTATGTGTGCTGTTACAGTGTGTATGTGTGCTGTTACAGTGTGTATGTGTGCTGATACAGTGTGTATGTGTGCTGATACAGTGTGTATGTGTGCTGATACAGTGTGTATGTGTGCTGTAACAGTGTGTATGTGTGCTGATACAGTGTGTATGTGTGCTGTAACAGTGTGTATGTGTGCTGATACAGTGTGTATGTATGTACAATGCTTATTATGTGAACTTCATTGTTCTGTGTTTTTGTTACTTTCAGGCAGCCAGACAAACTGAGAGTAGTATGGAGCAGGAGAAACCGGAGAAATTGCACCAAGGTAATATGGGGACGGAACTTCATTCAACAAGTAGACTCGTGACATATGTAGGCCTGTTTGTCTAGAACTTGTCATCACGATAAAGTGTGATTAGGCCCCTAATGTATGTAGCCTACCTAAGGGTGTGTAGCCTATAAGGTGAAATGTCAGATTTTCTGGTGTTTGAGGAAATGGAACCATGTATTACATAGAAGTGTGGTATGTTTTGAGTTCAGACATAAATCATTCTGGCTTTATTCATCACAGTAATTGCTTCATTAATCACATCACATTTAAGGTGCACTATGCAGAAATCACTCCGCCTTTTCCTGGTTGCTAAAACTCCAATAGTTGGCCTTATTTCAGTTTATGTGACAAAATAAACAAGTGTAGTGTAGAGAATTATTGTACCATCTAAACCCGCTGTGAAATATCTTTTCCAGAACCAAAAATATTGTATTCCCAGCTGTTTGAAGCTGGTGTATAAAAACAAAAGTAAAAGACAGGAAGCATAGAAATATCGCACATAGAAGAGATCTACAGTTTCTTAGACTTGCTTTCAATGAGAATGACAGATCTATAACTCCCATTGCTATGTGAATTTGGTCGGGTCGCCCAAAAAGTGACACAGTGCAAGCTTTAAGGCTCAGTTGCTTATAGTCACAATGTGTTCATTATTTATCACGTTCAACATTCTACAAGCCACACGTGACTTATTCAGTATACAGTACAATTCATAGGTATGACTGGGTTCCCCCAGTCACCGTATTATCAGATCCTTTCCCTGACTTGATATTTACCCCATTTCCTCAGCTGCATGGGTGGCAGCCTGGCATCAAGAACCCCTACAGGGGCACGGTGGTGTGGCAGCTGCCCGAAAACCTGGACATCACCGTCACACTCTTCAAGGTATGGAATCTCACCCCTGGAAAGATATGTGCAAATGAATTGGGAAATTATTTAGATGAATCTGTGTTTGGATGGACAAAACATGTTTCCTTATTCTCAGAATCGCTCTTCTTTTAGGACCCGACTGCAGATGAATTTGAAGATAAGGACTGGACATTCATCATTGAGAATGTGAGTCTTCTTGTCTGATGTGGTGGAATGAATAGATGTTTCTATCAATTAGAATGTTGAGTCAAACACACATACAGTACATGGAGTGTTTAAAGTGCCTGCAACAAAAACATTTCCTGGCTTTAAGCCTTAATACAGTTTAGGGGGAAAAAATCCTCTTGGATATACCAAAGTATTGGATTTAAACAGCATCAGCAGGAAAGCCTGAGTTAACCCCTGACCTTTGCCTCCCAGGAGACTAACAAGGGCCACAGGAAGGTGCTGGCATCGGTGGACGTCAACATGAAGAAGTTTGCCAGCGCCACCCCTGCCCAGTACGACCTGACGCTGAAGCCCAAGCCCCTGTCTGTGAAGGTGGTGGAGGCCACACTCAAACTGACCTTGACCTGCGTCTTCCTCAAAGAGGGCAAGGCCACGTGAGTTGCCATTTATCTAATCAGTCATGCTTATCACAGGCTTACCGTATTATGTCGAGTCCCTCAGCTACTAAAATGCTTACCGTATTATGTCGAGTCCCTTGGCTACTAAAATGCTTACCGTATTGTGTCGAGTCCCTCGGCTACTAAAATGCTTACTGTATTATGTCGAGTCCCTTGGCTACTAAAATGCTTACCGTATTATGTTGAGTCCCTCGGCTACTAAAATGCTTACTGTATTATGTCGAGTCCCTTGGCTACTAAAATGCTTACCGTATTATGTCGAGTCCCTCGGCTACTAAAATGCTTACCGTATTATTTCAAGTAGACAGAGATTGAGATTCTAAATGGTTTACCACATTATGTGAAGTAGAAAAGGCCTTGAGTCAACTGTCTCTCAACTAAGCTTACCGTTAAAAAAACAAAGCTCACCGTTAAAAAAACAAAGCTTTACCGTTAAAAAAACAAAGCTTTGTGATGGCGTATAACCTTTTGAGTTTATTACTGACCTGTAATGTTATAGTCAGTTAATGGTGTTTAGTGATTAGTCATATACAGTCAATTAGACAGTATTACTGTTTCTGGGAGAGTTATAATACAAGGCTTCTTCCTTTGTAATCCAACAGAGATGAGGACATGCAGAGTCTGGCCAGTCTGATGAGCCTGAAGCAGAGTGACATCGGCAACCTGGACGACTTCAACGATAGTGACGAGGAGGAGGGTGAGAGGAGGGTCAGCATCGGAGCCGGCATGGGCCCCGCCACTCCCGTCACAGGTATGGGTCTCGACACAAATGACAAGTCATCCGCTCTCGCATTCCAGGATCGAGTCAAGACGGAGAAGAATGTGTATGAGACTGAGACACACAAAATGCTCTGGTCTTGACACTGATAAACACAGTAGCTTTGTACAGTACTAACCCTGCATGCACACCGGAAAACAAAAGCCCACTTATCCACTCCATCTCACAGGTAAACAAAACTGCCATAGGAGATGCTCACTTTGCATATGTTTGCCATCCTTCGGAGGTGTGACAGATTTGAAGTGTTTAATGTTTGAAAACATTGCTCAATACACCTGCATGGCACATTGCTCCACTCTCCAGCCTCACACGTAATGTCTCAACTACGGTTGCCCAGTAGGAACTCACAAATGCCCTCCTATACATTTTCCCTTTCGAATGTATGAATGCCAAACAAATCTCTTTCCACGCCAAGCTTCCCTTTCCATAATAAATCAATATCCTTTCCTTCCTTTTCTTTTCTTTAATATTTTCCCCTTCCTTCCTTCCTTCCTTCCTTACTTCCTTACTTCCTTCCTTACTTCCTTACTTCCTTCCTTCCTTCCTTCTTTTCCTTCCTTCCTTCTTTTCCTTTCTTCCCTTCCTTCAACTCTGAAAGCACCCACGAGAAGAATATGTGATCAGGCATGGAGGCCTGTGATTGACCCAGAGCCCACAAGTAACTTCCTGTTTCTGCCCCTGCTCCCGCCTCCTATGAATCCTGATTGGATCTTTTCCCTGGCTCTGGTCCTATCCCCTCTCCTCCTATATAACATCCCATCCCTCATTTGAAATGTTAATATTTATGTGTTATAAGCATTTATCTAAATATTGATCATCAAACTATTCACATCATTTGTATGGTTTGATTAATCATATTTATTAAACCCAATGGATATTAGCCAATGAGGTGTCAAATGAAGTTGTATACCTCATTACATTCTCATGTTAAATCATTAAATCAGATACTCTGTCCATAACACTTTTTCCAATCTTCCTCTGTCCAGTGTCTGTGGAATAGACATGGAATAGCCTTCATTTCTCAGAACAAGAATAGACTGACGAGTTTAAGAAGAAAGTTATTTGTTACTGGCCATTTTGAGCTTGTAATCAAACCCACAAATACTGATGCTCCAGATACTCAACTAGTCTAAAGAAGACCAGTTTTATTGGTTCTTTAATCAGAACAACAGTTTTCAGCTGTGCTAACATAATGGCCAAAGGGTTTTCTAATGATCAATTAGCCTTTTAAAATGATAAACTTGGATTAGCTAACACAACATGCCATTGGAACACAGGAGTGATGGTTGCTGATAATGGGCCTCTGTACACCTATGTAGATATTCCATTAAAAATCAGCAGTTTCCAGCTACAATAGTCATTTCCAACAGTAACAATGTCTACACTGTATTTCCTATCAATTTTATGTTATTTTAACAGACTAAAACATGCTTTTCTTTCAAAAACAAGGACATTTCTCAGTGACCCCAACCTTTTGAACGGTAGTGTAAGTAAACAAATTAGTAGTCGTTTCAATAACTGTTTGAAGTGATGGAATCTGTTACGTGTTAATCTTTATTGTTACACAATATGGATTCCTAATGTAGTCATTTATAATGAAGAGTTACAGTGAGAGAGAACATTTATTTGAGCAACTGTACCGTTTGAAAGTCTGGGATGAGTATCTGAGTACTATCCCTATCCATTTCTTATCTACTTTCATTCTTCCCCTCTTTCCTTTTCTCACTTCTCCTTCCCTGCTGTTCTCATTTTCCCTCCTCTCTTTTCTCTGGAACCCTCTTCTTCAACTGCATTTCACCTGAGCCTAACCCTAACCCTTACCCTAACCCTAACTCCTAACCCCTAACCCTAACCCCTAACCATAACCCCTAACACCTAACCCTAACCCCTAACCCTTTGATATCTGTATATCTCTACAACACTTTGTCTCTACTTTCTCTTCTGTTCTCTCCTGCATCTGTCCTCCTTCCTATCTGCTGCTCCACCTCTTCTCCCACCCCATCACCTCTTCTCCCACCACATCACCTCCACCCCCTCGCCCTCTTTCTGCCCATCACCTTCACTTCCACCCCGCCCTAATCTCTGACCCCACCTCCCTCTTTCTGCCCATCACCTCCCCTTCCGCCCCGCCCTCATCTCTGACCCCGCCTCCCTCTTTCTGCCCATCATCTCTCCTCCCACCCTGCCCTCATCTCTTTCACCCAGCTGCCAGTGAGATAGATTGAAGTAGCTCATTTGGCACTGTCTCTACCATCTCACTCCTGTCACACCCCCCTCTGCCCGTACCCCTCGACCCCTCTGCCCCGCCTCCCGCCCCTGCCTCCTGCTCCCGACTCAACACCGACCCTGAGGGCACCACTCACCCGGCACGACCCTCCCTCTATGCCTACCAAGTGCCAGCCTTTGTCTGCTCCTACCCACCTGCACTGCCAGAAATCTTCCAACCCGCCGCTGGCTCAGGTCCTGGCAAACAGACTGACTGACTCACGGTCTTATCACTGTGACTTTGAATCATAGACCACACCTATTGTAATAAGTAAATAGTCCATTTGCAGTTTTTATTTAAGGAGTGAATACCTACAAGTTTGATTCTGTGCATAGCGTTAACTAGTACATCAGTTAGAATATTTGTTTGACATTTGATAAATGATTAAAGGTTGATTGCTTTAAAGAGAGGAGAGAGTTCTGAGAAATTGAGAGCGGCATTTGTTGTTTGGGAATTCTGACTCATGGGAAGACATTAAAGGGGCCTCAGACTTGTTATATAATGTAACTGTCTATGGTCTGAGGCACCCCCTGCTGTTGAAAACAGTTTAGCCACAGCAAGATTGAGAAAAACACGTCGACAGATTCCTGGACGAATGAACTGAATGTCCTGAATGTGCTGAATTACCTTGAGACATACATAGGCCTGGAATAATTATTTTCTCCACGGACTGAAATGCTAGCCGTTGAAAGTTTATTGCCGAGGTTGCCAGGGGCGACTGCCTCATTTCCATAGCAACTGTCCTAACTCGCAGTGAATTTGTTCATCAAAGCGGTGACATATTTTATGGTTTCTGGCGTTGGTCCATTGACTTCCTGTCATGACTGTTGCTAGGGAAGTGAGGTCGCAGTTAATAGGGCTGTTCAGGGAGATTTTTGGACACACTAGAGGAATGCTTCTTTGCTGGATTTATATGTGGAGTAGTTTAGTTGTTGAGTGCTTTACTTTATTTAGGCTAGTTTTAAGAGAAAGCATGTTCTTTTTTTGAGAACATTTAGCCAAGCTTAATGACAATGTATTTTCTGTATTTTCTCCGTACTGGTCGGAGTACTAGTAAATCCATGACGTTATCCACAGATGTTGGCATATTTCCCAGCATGCTCTGTTGCAGGTTTGTTTCAATATCTTTGTTTTCGCATGTGCATTGATTGTTTTTTATCTTGAGCTCCACAAGGATAAGAAACGTACATTTTTCTAAACTAATCAAATCTCTAAGTGGTTGGATTCATAGCAACCGTTAGTTGTTGGTGGTGGTAGTCTTCTTGTAGTATATATTCTAACCTACTCTCCGGCATTTTAAATGCAAGTTGTGAGTGATGGAAAAGTGATGGATACCCAACACAGATTGGATATCACATTGCAAACCACCCTTATAACACAAAGGAAGTCAAGTGAAACAGAAATGTACTTTGTTGTAGTTGATTTTTTATGAAAAACAACACAGAAAAGTGTAAAAAGGCAAGAGAGTTGGTTGAAAAACGACAGGGAAAACAGTAACATGGCAATTGGAGTTAAATTTAAGAAACTCTCTGAGAGTTGGATGTCTACTCCATTTAGTGTCGTTTTGACTCCAAAAATATCAACACCATGACCAGAGTACCTTTAACACAAAATAGGGTTGGGACCATATAAACCCCAAAATAGTGTTCAATTTGACTCCCTAGAAGTTGAATTAATGCTTGCAATTTTACTGGCTTCCAGAGTGACCCGGGTCTGGACCCTGACAGTCTTTCTGAGGGCCACATGGCTCCGGGTCTGGACCCTGACAGTCTTTCTGAGGGCCACATGGCTCCGGGTCTGGACCCTGACAGTCTTTCTGAGGGCCACATGGCTCCGGGTCTGGACCCTGACAGTCTTTCTGAGGGCCACATGGCTCCGAGTCTGGACCCTGACAGTCTTTCTGAGGGCCACATGGCCCTGGGTCTGGACCCTGACAGTCTTTCTGAGGGCCACATGGCTCCGGGTCTGGACCCTGACAGTCTTTCTGAGGGCCACATGGCCCTGGGTCTGGACCCTGACAGTCTTTCTGAGGGCCACATGGCTCCGGGTCTGGACCCTGACAGTCTTTCTGAGGGCCACATGGCTCCGGGTCTGGACCCTGACAGTCTTTCTGAGGGCCACATGGCTCCGGGTCTGGACCCTGACAGTCTTTCTGAGGGCCACATGGCTCCGGGTCTGGACCCTGACAGTCTTTCTGAGGGCCACATGGCTCCGGGTCTCTCCACCGTCTCTCCATCAAGACCCCTCTCAGCCTCCATCACTAGTCATTCCTCCACCTCTCTTCTCTCCTCTTACCCATCCGTTCTTCCACATCCCTCTTTCTCTGATATTCCACAGACAGGTACTGCATGGGGAAAAATGATGGCGTAGTTTCAAGGAATTTGTCCGTAGTTGTATTTTTTTTAAATTCCAATCTCATCTCTCTCTCTCTCTCTTTATTCCAATCTTCTCTCTCTCTCTCTCTCTTTATTCCAATTGTATCTCTCTCTTTATTCAAATCTTATCTCTCTCTCTCTTTATTCCAATCTTATCTCTTTCTCTCTCTCTCTCTTTATTCCAATTTTATCTCTCTCTCTCTCTCTCTTTATTCCAATTTTATCTCTCTCTCCCTCTTTATTCCAATTTTATCTCTCTCTCCCTCTTTATTCCAATTTTATCTCTCCTCTCTCTTTATTCCAATTGTATCTCTCTCTCTCTCTTTATTCCAATTGTATCTCTCTCTCCTTCTCTTTCTTTATTCCAATCTTAATTCCTTTTCTTCTCTAACCACCCATATACAATCCCTCTTTCTCCCTCTTCTCCCTCTATTTCTCCCTCACCCCCTTTATTTCTCTATTTCTCCCTCACACCCCTCTATTTCTCCCTCACACCCCTCTATTTCTCCCTCACATCCCTCTATTTCTCCCTCACATCCCTCTATTTCTCCCTCACATCCCTCTATTTCTCCCTCACATCCCTCTATTTCTCCCTCACATCCCTCTATTTCTCCCTCACATCCCTCTATTTCTCCCTCACGTCCTTCTATTTCTCCCTCACATCCTTCTATTTCTCCCTTACATCCCTCTATTTCTCCCTCACATCCTTCTATTTCTCCCTCACATCCTCTCTCCTGTTCCTCTTTTTCTCAAACTTGTGCCTTATTTTAATCCCTTGTTACCTTTCCCTCCCCCATTCTTCCCCTTCCCATCCCTCCCTCCGTTCTACCCCTGCTTATCCCTCCCCCCATTCTTCCCCTTCTCATCCCTCCCTCTGTTCTACCCCTGCTCATCCCTCCCTCACAGTTCCTTGGCAGAGTGAATGGAGGCCGCCCAAAACTCAGGCCCCTCTGGCCCAGCCAGGCCAAATTTCTGCACCCCTCTCCCCCTGAGCCAGTAGAGCTGGTGCCCCTGGAGCAGACAAAGCAGAGCATGGCAACATGTAATCCTGCTTTGTGTCCCTCCGTGTCCTTCTCCCTTGATGTGTCCCCTTCTCCCATGTCGCAGTCTCCCCTCCCCTCACTTCCCTATCCCCTCTCCTCCCTCTCCCTTCACCACCCTCTCCCCTTCCCTCACTTCCTTCTCTCCTTACGTCCCTCTCTCCTCACCTCCCTCTCATCTCACCTCTCCTCTCCCCTCACCTGTTGCCCCATGTTGTGACCCCGCTCCTGGTCCCTCCCCTGATGCTATTGGTGCTTCTCTGTGTGCTGCAGATCCCGCTTCTGCCACTGTCCCCCAGTCAGGTATAGATCTCAAAGATAGACTCAGCCCCCAGCATTGACATTGGACAAATGCTTGTCTAACCAGTCTACAAAATTATACTATGATCTCAACTGGTTGATACGTTTATGAATCAAATTCTTTCCTCTACTCACTCTTTTCTCCCTTGTCCTTTCCTTCCTTGTCTTCCCTGTGCCCTACTATTTTTTTCTCTGCCCTCCTCCGGCACTCCCCCATCACCCTCTCCTCTCACCCCCTATCCTGCTCCTATTCCAGGGCTCTCTCCTGGCCAGCCCACTCAGACTCAAGTCCCCAATTCCCCCCTCCCAGTACCAGTCACTACTCCCCTGTCTGTCCAAGAGACAGGTATACCACCTGAGGCAACAGACAGAGAAGGCAATCACTGACAAAGTCCTTACGTTTAATAATGGGGGAAATAAATGACAGAATGTTATGATGAAAACATGTGTTCCCTTCTCAGTGTGAGAACACCTGGGACCTGGCTAGTTGTTTTGGTTGTAACAGTCTCTTGCAAATTCTAGTTGAATGTAAGAATTGTATGTTAGCATTATATGTTTCCTTCATTCATCGGTCACATCACAGGTGTCAAGCCGGTTGCCAAGCCAACTCTCTCGTTCAGATAATCGTGTCTAACCAGTACCTGTCTGTCCCCTTCTAGAGTTTCAGAGGCAGTTGAGCACTCTGACAGAGGAGGAATACAGCACTGCCACAACTCCCAGTGAGTAAGACCTAATGCAAACACAATGCCTTTTAGGAACATCCCCAATCTATACAACAGGGCCAAATCCTAACTTGAGATCTGTGTGCTTAACTTTGCTCAAAACTTCAAATTTATAGGGCACATTGTTAAAAAGGCTATGATATACTAGCAATTTTTTTGTGGCCATATTGCTAAGCAATGTTGCTTGGCAACGTATAGGGGTACGAGACACTGGAGCAATGGTGAGCAATGAGCAACGTGGACATTAATAATATATTTCATATGAAACGTAGATCAACTTAAAACTTAATTTCCCCATTTATTTACTCATCTTCTATACCAATATCTGTGCTCTGATTGGAAGATTTCTAAAAATATTGCAGCAACCATTGATGGCAATATTGCCTAAAAAAATACAGTTGAAGTCGGAAGTGTACATACACTTAGGTTGGAGTCATTAAAACTCGTTTTACAACTACTCCACAAATTTCTTGTTATCAAACTATAGTTTTGGCAAGTCGGTTAGGACATCTACTTTGTCCATGACTCAAGTAATTTGACCAACAATTGTTTACAGACAGATTATTTCACTTATAATTCACTGTATCACAATTCCAGTGGGCCAGAAGTTTATATACACTAAATTGACTGTGCCTTTAAACAGCTTGGAAAATTCCAGAAAATAATTTAATGGCTTTAGAAGCTTCTGATAGGCTAATTGACATAATTTGAGTCAATTGGAGGTGTACCTGTGGATGTATTTCAAGGCCTACCTTCAATCTCAGTGCCTCTTTGCTTGACATCATGGAAAAATCAAAAGAAATCCAAGACCTCAGAAAAACAATTGTAGACCTCCACAAGTCTTTCATCCTTGGGAGCAATTTCCAAATGCCTGAAGGTACCACGTTCATCTGTATGAACAATAGTACGCAAGTATAAAGACCATGGGACCACGCAGCCGTCATACCGCTCAGGAAATTACGTACTTTGGTGCCGAAAAGTGCAAATCATTCCCAGAACAACACCAAAGGACCTTGTGAAGATGCTGGAGGAAACGGGTACAAAAGTATCAAAAACCACAGTAAAACAAGTCCTATATCGACATAAACTGATAGGCCGTTCAGCAAGGAAGAACCTACTGCTCCAAAACCGCTAATAAAAAACCAAGACTACGGTTTACAACTTCACATGGGGACAAATATCGTACTTTTTGGAGAAATGTCCTCTGGACAAAAATAGAACTGTTTGGCCATAATAACCATTGTTATGTTTGGAGGAAAAATGGGGAGGCTTGCAAGCCGAAAAAACACTATCCCACCCGTGAAGCATGGGGGTGCAGCATCATGTTGTGTGCGTGCTTTGCTGCAAGAGGGACTGGTGCACTTCACAAATAGATGGCATCATGAAGTAGGAAAATTATGTGGATATATTGAAGCAACATCTCAAGACATCAGTCAGGAATCCTAAGCTTGGTCGCAAATGGGTCTTCCAAATGGACAATGACCCCAAGCATACTTCCAAAGTTGTGGCAAAATGACTTTAGGACAATGAAGTCAAGGTATTGGAGTGGCCATCACAAAGCCCTGACCTCAAACCTATAGAACATTTGTGGGCAGAACTGAAAAAAATGTGTGTGAGCAAGGAGGCCTACAAACCTGACTCAGTTACACCAGCTTTGTCAGGAGGAATGGGCCAAAATTCACCCAACTTATTATCGGAAGCTTGTGGAAGGCTTCCCGAAACGTTTGATCCAAGTTAAACAATTTGAAGGCAATGCTACCAAATACTAATTGAGTGAATGTTAACTTCTGACCCACTGGGAATGTGATGAAAGAAATAAAAGCTGAAGTATATCACTCTCTTACTATTATTCTGACATTTCACATTCTTAAGATGAAGTGATGATCCTAACTGACCTAAGACAGGGAATTTTTACTTGGATTAAATGTAAGGAATTGTGAAAAACAGAGTTTAAATGTACTTGGCTAAGGTGTATGTAAACTTCCGACTTCAACTGTAGCTGGTGTATCATCAGGGTTGACTTCAGCTTCATGATGTCCTCCACTGTTATCCCCTCTAGACCACACTGCTGCAATGATCAGTATTGCCAGTCAGAGGCCAGACCCATCAACATCCACACTTGACCCATTGGCTAAGCCCTTTGGGACAACAGTCCATGAGAGAAGGCAGGAGGCATTCTCAATGTTTGGAGTGGAGGTTGTCCAGGCAATGGCAGGGTGAGTAAATTCAAAGGTTGTACAGCTATAGACTGTTTGGTTGTTTAGCAACAATACCGACCTGTGGTTGTTTAGCAACAAAACCGACCTGTGGTTGTTTAGCAACAAAACCACCCTGTGGTTGTTTAGCAACAAATCCGACCTGTGCGCAACTATGGGGCAAAACAGACGGGGTTGGCTTGGAATGTTGACAACGTGTAAACTATATTTCATCTCCAATGTTTATTGAAAACATAAATACATTTACACAATGAGCACGTGTTGTCTCTCAAATACATAATTACAGTTATTGGTTAGCTCGCTAGCGAATTTTAGCCATATTAGCAATGAAATTAAATCAATCAAAACATCTCAAAACAAGACATGGTATCAAGAAGAAGATGAAACTAGCTGAAACGAGCCTCTGACGATTCCCCACATGGCAGCTTCGTGTCATTGTTGCTAGCTGTCTGTCTGTCTGTCCCATTGAAGCGTGCTATCATGGATCCCTCTGGAACTGTGTCATTACGCACACCTGGTCCCCATTTCCCCGATTGTAATTGTGTAAATGTGCCCTTTGGTTTCCATTGGGCTGTTGATTATTGTTCCTATGTCCGTTGGTCGTGTGAGTACCTGTGCTGTGTTGTTTTGGCGTTCGGGCCACATGTATTGCGCAGATGATTACGGGTCTCACCCCGGTGTATTTATTTGAGGTACTCCTCGCACTCTTGTAAAGATTTCAACCATGTGTTTTGTATACGTGTTTGTTTGGTCTTCGATCCCCGTGTTACCTGTAATTTGCGTAAATAAAAACCCATTTTACGCATTCCTGCGCCTGTCTCCCGATCCCTTTATACCGACATGCACATTGTTTTGGTGATTGTTGTCAGCTATTAGTGGCGGTGATCATTATTTCAGCTTGGAATGACTGGATTGGTTTTAACCTTTGCATGATGGAAGTTTGTAAAACAACGACGGAAGATGACACTTTGAAAGAAAAAGAAGTGTGTTCATTTATCCTTAATTTGTGAATTTCACCTTCCTACTAACTTGAAGTAGGCCTAAAACATTTGTGGTACAGCATATCATGGAATATCAGGGGCATTATAGACGTGTCTTATTAGTTTTTAATGGTGACATAGATATACATTCATGGATAACTGTATGAAGGAGTTTTTCCTAAATTGTTGGAAGAATGGCAGGTTTCATAAAAGTTGTAATTATAACTACTTGTTCGCTGTGGCACAAGATAGAACTACATATTATTTCACACTCAGGATGCATGGTCACTGTAACAACGTATTCGTCTAACCGAAAGGTCGCTGGACCGAATACCCGACAAGGTGACAAGCTGACAAGGTAAAAATCTGTCATTCTGCCCCTGAACAAGGCAGTTAACCCACTGTCCCCCGGTAGGCCGTCATTGTAAATAAGAATTTGTTCTTAACTGACTTGCCTTGTGATTCATTGAAAACTACTGGAAACCAAAAGTTTCCAGTTGGCAGATCGATAGTGTGTCAAGTTTCCTCAAGCTGCAATACTGTTGATATCATATCAGATCACTGCTCATCTTGACCCAGGGATAGTCTTACACGATTAGCTTCTTGCTGGTAGGCTACTCTGTGTGCAGTCTAGTAGTATGCTACCTCAGGTAGCATGCCAAAGAATTCATGTAAGATCCTTAGCAAAGCTCTTCTTACAGTAGCACTCCATAGAAGGGTCTCTGACCGTGCTTGAGATGGGCAACCTTGCCTGTTTTTTTGTCTGCATTGTTGCCATGGAGATACAAGCTCCCCCACCCTTGAGCTCTGAACTCTGACCTTGATTTGTTTGTCCCTCAGAGCTGAGACCATGACCCCTCTTTTACCCTTTGGCCCCAGAGGTACCCTCTGTTCTGGGGCTCCAATATTTTGAGATGCCATAACTGTAAAAAGCAAAGAGTTAGGGAGAGGGGAGGTCAACCAGGGCACTACCAGTTCCAACACCCCCAACAACCTCTTCCTTCTGCACCCATGCAAGGGCCTGGCTTACCTGAGCCCATAGCCATGAAGTCACATGACAGAACAATGAGTCACTTGATCAAGATGTCCATGTAGATAGGGACACCATTATGCCAAAACCAGAGCCTGAACCGATTGTGGCGGTAGCCATTGGGCATCAGAGCGTGCTGCCAAAAGGGTCTGACACTTGGTCCCTAAGAAAGACACTCCTAAAGATTCTCCCAAAAGAACAAGAGGGTACAAGATGTTCAAGAGGTTTCAAAATAACAAGTGGTACCCATGGACTGGGGGTGTGGCATGGTGCACAATCACACCCATGTTTCTCAATGTGTCACTCTCATTAAACTAGTTCTAAAAGATATAAGCATGTCCTGAAGACATGTAATACTAATGTAGGTTTGCATGTCAATAAATATTAAAGTATTTTCCCACTAGTTATTTAAATACAATAGCATGTTTTGGGAACTACATTGGCACCATTCTCTGGAATATTTCCTTGGTGTCCCCTGTTCCTTTAGAACTAAAAGTATGGCTGCCTTGCTGCCATCTTGTCCAAGAGTGGGCAGTTTTCCTGGTTTCCCAGCCGTGTTGATTAAGAACAGACTTAAGGCTTGACCCGAAGAATGGCCCATTAATAAAAGGCCATTATGGGAGAAGCCACTGAAAGGAACCCCAATAATCACCACTGCTCCTGAAAGATCGGATGAGGACCAGAAAGTAATGGAACATATGGCTGCCCTGATGCTAAGTTATCCAAGGGTAGCCAGTGTTCCTGGATTCTCCTCAGCACCACCACCCAAAACAGAAAGACCAGCACAACAACCCAAAACAGAGAGACCAGCACAACAACCCAAAATAGAAAGACCAGCACAACAACCCAAAATAGAAAGACCAGCACAACAACCCAAAACAGAAAGTCCAGTACAACAACCCAAAATAGAAAGACCAGCACAACAACCCAAAATAGAAAGACCAGCACAACAACCCAAAACAGAAAGACCAGCACAACAACCCAAAACAGAAAGTCCAGCACAACAACCCAAAATAGAAAGTCCAGCACAACAACCCAAAATAGAAAGACCAGCACAACAACCCAAAATAGAAAGACCAGCACAACAACCCAAAATAGAAAGTCCAGTACAACAACCCAAAATAGAAAGACCAGCACAACAACCCAAAATAGAAAGACCAGCACAACAACCCAAAACAGAAAGTCCAGCACAACAACCCAAAACAGAAAGACCAGCACAACAACCCAAAATAGAAAGACCAGCACAACAACCCAAAACAGAAAGTCCAGCACAACAACCCAAAACAGAAAGTCCAGCACAACAACCCAAAATAGAAAGACCAGCACAACAACCCAAAACAGAGAGACCAGCACAACAACCCAAAATAGAAAGACCAGCACAACAACCCAAAATAGAAAGACCAGCACAACAACCCAAAACAGAAAGTCCAGCACAACAACCCAAAATAGAAAGTCCAGCACAACAACCCAAAACAGAAAGACCAGCACAACAACCCAAAACAGAAAGACCAGCACAACAACCCAAAACAGAAAGACCAGCACAACAACCCAAAATAGAAAGACCAGTACAACAACCCAAAACAGAAAGGCTTGAAAAACAAATGGAACCAAGTAAGGGGAATCTAGCACCAACTTGCACAAGGGTACCTGGTTTGGCCTCCAGGAAACCAAAGAAGACTGAAGGGGCTGAGACTGTAAGCTGGGCTGTAGATAAGAAGCTGCTATGGGAGAGATCACATGATGAGAAGACAGTTATAGGGCTTTCTCCATCAGTTGCTTTAGACAAGGTGTATTTGAGATGTTGAAACGTATGGTAGAACTTGTCACATCTTGCCTAAGTGAGAGTACTTTTCCTGGTTTTCCCTCTGTTCCAAGGCCCAAAGCCCAGGTTGTGCCAAGCATACATACATAATGACAACTTGCCCCAAGGGTATCTAGAGTTCCTGGATTGCCAACCACAGAGCAAACGAAGGCAATAGACTGGTCAGTAGATATTAAGTCTGTTTAAGAGGTCACCTACAGATGTAGAATTATTGATGGTCCGTTTAGAGGATGTTGACACAGTCTATCATGATAGTGAAAAGAACAAGGAAATTAGTGTCTCTTGCACCGTCCTGCCCAAGAGCAGACAGTATTCCTGGCTTTCCCTCTGCACTAGGGCAAGCGCCAACCAAATGACCCAATGTTGGGATAATAAGCCTTTCTGAATCTGAGCCGAGTATGGTTAACCTTCTGCTTACATGCCCTTTAATGGCTAGAGTTTCTGGTTTACCCTCTAAACAGCCAATTATGTCAGATAATGTTGACTGGCATGTCACTTTTGGAGAGGCCATTGAAGAAAATAACAGTTTGTGGTACAGGCAATGCCACACGAGAACAAAGAACTTACAAATAACATGGTACAGTAGATATTACCATCTTGCCCAAAGAAAGCCAGGATTCCTGGCTTCCCTTCTGCACCACAAGCAAAAGCTCTTATAGCAGGAAAAGGGGGGACCAACCCCATATTAATGCCCATGAAGTGTGGGCTGTAGATCAAAGACCATTCTGGAAAAAAAGACAGAAAGAGATTCCAGCTTTTGGAGTCAGTAGATCAGGCGATGCAAAGGGTATGGCAGCTATATGTGCTTGGTTTCCCTTCAGCACAGCATCCAATTATAGAACCACGAGAGCCAAACATGGTCAGTCCACAAGAGTCAAGCATGTTCAGGGACCATGCCACAGGACTACCTGGCCTGATGACTCCTTGCTGTCCCCAGTCCACCTGGTCGTGCTGCTGCTCCAGTGTCAACTGTTCTGCCTGCGGCTAGGGAACCCTGACCTGTTCACCGAATGTGCTACCTTGTCCCGGACCTGCTGTTTTCGACTCTCTCTCTCTCTCTACCGCACCTGCTGTCTCTAACTCTGAATGCTTGGCTATGAAAAGCCAACTGACATATGCCCCTGTTGCACCCTCTACAACCACTGTAATTATTATTATTTAACCCTGCTGGTCATCTATGAACATTTGAACATCTTGGCCATGTTCTGTTATAATCTCCACCCGGCACAGCCAGATGCGGACTGGTCACTCCTCAGAGCCTGGTTCCTCCCTAGGTCTCTTCATAGGTTCCTGCCATTCTAGAGAGTTTTTCCTAGCCATCATGCTTCTATATCTGCATTGCTTGCTGTTTGGGGTTTTCGGCTAGGTTTCTGAACAGCACTTTGTGACATCAACTGATGTTAAAAGGGCTTTATAAATACATTTGATTGATTGATTAATTGATTCAGTCTTTTGCCAATTTTCCCAATGGTTACACATGTCTAAAGGATCCCATCTACAAAAACGCTAAGTCAAGAGGATCCTCTGATTCAACAGTGGCCTGTGGAGGAGAGGCCATTTTGGGAAAATACACTGAAAGAGGAAACAGTGAAGTCTGGCTCCCGCGCATGATGAATTAAAGAAGGGAATGGTGGCTATGTTGCCATCTTTCCCAAGTGAGGCCATTGCCCCTGGTTTTCCATCGACACATTCTCAAACGCCTCTCAACAGTGGTTCTTCTCTCCATCTGTGTGGGCAGAGGAGATCTATGACTGCAAGAAGGAGAGCCATACAGAGCCTAACTACAAACCTCAACTAACCAAAGTAGTGCTGAATGAGAACAAACAAGAATCGGAACATGGCTCAGTGTTGGAGGGGCACAAAGAGGAGGGGGGCATTGGGACCAGATATGAGGTATAGGAAGTGGGCATTCTAGAAAAAGGGTGAGTGAGTGGGAGTAGGAAAGCATTACATTACATTACATTTAAGTCATTTAGCAGACGCTCTTATCCAGAGCGACTTACAAATTGGGAGCAAACAATTCCAAATCTGCATTATGATGTTTTTCTAAAACTTTAAAGTACATTTCTATGCCTGTCAGTTGAATTTCAACCCTGTTTTCAGACACTTGCACTGCAGAATGTGGCTCGCCATTCCTGCAGACATGTCAATATTCTTGACTGTCAGAGATAGGTGGGTTGTGTTGATTTGCTGCAGGAGTGCAGCTGTTCTTGTTTGGCTGCTTTTGAACCATCTCATCCACATCTGACTGACATTACTGTGCTTTTTGCACTATTCTTGCAAGGCGCCTGCCCTGTGCTCTTTTCCCTCATTTATTTAGTATCTCTCTTCGTGTCGCTCTCTTTCAGCCCTTCATGTCAGTCTCCCATCCAAGTGGGACAGACATTGCGGTATGGGATGGGAGCAACTGTTGACAATGAGCCAAAAGAGCCAGACCACAGCCAGGCCACTTGTGATGTTGTGGCCCTGGCAAAGTGTCAAGTTGTAGAGGACTTGGAGATGATATGTAAGGAAGAAATGGAAGAGGAAGTCATAGAGTCAGGCTCCGGAATAGAGCATTCTGGGAAGGAAGAGGTTACTGTGGCTAGCCAGGTGGAAGTGTATGAGATGCGGTAAGTGTATAAGGTGCTGGTTTAGCCACCTGCCAGCGGTGCTGGTTTAGTAGTGTTGACCTGCATGGTGCTGGTTTACCTGCCATGGTGCTGGTTTAGTAGTGTTGACCTGCATGGTGCTGGTTTAGTAGTGTTGATGGTGCTGGTTTAGTAGTGTTGACCTGCATGGTGCTGGTTTAGTAGTGTTGACCTGCATGGTGCTGGTTTAGTAGTGTTGATCTGCATGGTGCTGGTTTAGTAGTGTTGACCTGCATGGTGCTGGTTTAGTAGTGTTGACCTGCATGGTGCTGGTTTAGTAGTGTTGACCTGCATGGTGCTGGTTTTTAGTAGTGTTGATCTGGTGCTGGTTTATGGTGCTGGTTTTTAGTAGTGTTGATCTGCATGGTGCTGGTTTAGTAGTGTTGACCTGCATGGTGCTGGTTTAGTAGTGTTGATCTGCATGGTGCTGCTTTAGTAGTGTTGACCTGCATGGTGCTGGTTTAGTAGTGTTGATCTGCAGGGTGCTGGTTTAGTAGTGTTGACCTGCATGGTGCTGGTTTAGTAGTGTTGACCTGCATGGTGCTGGTTTAGTAGTGTTGATCTGCATGGTGCTGGTTTAGTAGTGTTGACCTGCATGGTGCTGGTTTAGTAGTGTTGATCTGCATGGTGCTGGTTTAGTAGTGTTGACCTGCATGGTGCTGGTTTAGTAGTGTTGACCTGCATGGTGCTGGTTTAGTAGTGTTGATCTGCATGGTGCTGGTTTAGTAGTGTTGACCTGCATGGTGCTGGTTTAGTAGTGTTGATCTGCAGGGTGCTGGTTTAGGAGTGTTGATCTGCAGGGTGTTGCATTTCTATTGCCGTTTTTGGGATTTAAAACAACTTAAACAGAGCATTTAGCCCCCTGCAGCAATGGAATAAAATCACATTGTAGGATTTGTGCTTTTAGACTTATTCATTATATTTTCCAATATTCTCCATTTTAATTTGGATGAATATATAACATTTTGTGAGCAAAGGCTTTGAAAAATGATTTACATTTGATTGCGTTGTATGGTATTTATGCACCTTGGCCGGCTCTTATCTCGATTTAAACGGTTGCATTATTAACTGTCGTTTTCATGAATAGTCAGAGATAATATTTTTGAGCGTGAGTTTTGGTTTGTGTGTGATAGTTTTAGAACTTTCCATTTGATTGCTTTGTTCTTACTGGAAGACTCTGCTTTCTTGGTTTTCATAATCACCTCTGACCATGGTCTCCCCTCTCCTCAGACCTGAAAACAAGGTTTCTCTGCCTCCATCATGCCTAAGAGTTGCCAGTGCACCAGGGTTTCTATCCACTCAAGCATCCTGTTCAGAGGCTCAGTTAGAATACTGTCCAGTGGACAATAGCATATTATGGGAGACGCCAAGAAAGGATGGGTCAGAGCTCTCTATCGAAAGATCAAAAGAGAAGAGAGACATGGTGAGAGGAATGGCAGATATGGTCTCATCTTGTCCAAGCACCGTCAGCATTCCGGGATTTCTGTCTCCACATCTGTCCAAGGAAGCCAAGTTAGAGAGGGAACCTAGCATGGCAGATCTAATGCCATCCTGCCCAAGATTGGCTGGCACACTCAGATTCCCTCCTGAAAGTCAAGTAACGGAGTGTACAATCAACATCGAGGCCATTTGGGAGAATCCCCCAAAGAGGAAGAAAAGGATGGCCTTTATGTCCACTCCACATTTGGACAGATTAAACGAAGACAAAGAGCTAATGAAACACATGGTGGCTCTGGTACCATCATTGCCTACTACAACAAGTATTCCTGGCTTCCCCTCTGCACCACATCCCAAAGCTGAGGTATATCCAAGTATGTTGAGTCTTGTGCCAGCGTGCCCTAAAGTGGCCAGTCCCCCGGGTTTTGCATCCACTGGGGGGGCTACAACATTAGAGTGGCTTGTTAACCCAAAGTCTATGTTTGAGCACTTGCAGAAAGATAAGGAGAATAAAGAAGAAAACGATTCTCCAAAATACAGATCGAAAGAACACAGTGAGAAAGTTAAAGCAATGGTTGATATGGTGTCATGTGGCTCAGATGTATCCACGATTCCTGGCTTCCCCTCTGCTCCACATCCAAAAACTGAGGTGGGGCCAAGTAGTGTGCATCTTGTTCCCTCCTGCACTAAAGTTTCTAGTCTACCTGGTTTTCCATCCATTGAGAAGGATAGGTGGGCAGGGTGGGTTGTTGACCAGAGGCCATTGTTGAAGAGACCACTAAAGGAGAGGAAAGTCATTATTGACAGCTCAAAAGCAGACCAAGAGGAAATGAAAACCAATGTTCCTTTGAGGCTATCATGTCCACACTCTGCAAGGATCCCTGGCTTCCCATCTGTACCCCAACCCAATATGATGATTATTTTGCCTGCTTGCTCTAAAGTTTCCAGTGCGGAGGCTACAACATTAAAGTGGCTTGTTGACCCCAAGCCTGTGTTTGAGCACTTGCTGAAGAAGGAGGAGGAAGATGTTTTTCCAAAAGACGAATCAAAAGAAGACATTGACAAAATGAAACCAGTAGTTGCTTTAGTGCCATGTTGCCCAGAAGTAGCCATCATTCCTGGCTTCCCCTCTTGTTTCCCCTCTGTACCACAACCCAAAGATGTCTACTTGGGGCAAACTGTAGTCAACCTTCTTCCATCTTGCCCAAAAGTCTCCAGTATTGCAGGTTTCCCATCTCATCAGCAAACTGACAGAAAATATTGGCACACAGATCCACCCAGAGATCATCAACCATTATGGGAGAAGCAACTGAAAAAGAAGCAGAAGTTATTGATGGGAATATCAGAAAAAGACAAACAAGGAATGAAAGGAATAGTGGCTCTGGTACCATCATGTCCTACTGCAGCAAGTATTCCTGGCTTCCCCTCTGCACCACATCCCAAAGCTGAGGTAGAGCTAAGTATGTCGAGTCTTGTGCTCGCTTGCCCCAAAATGTCCAGTCTACCTGGTTTTGCATCCACTGATGGGGCTACAGCATTAGAGTGGCTTGTTGACCCAAAATCTATGTTTGAGCACTTGCAAAAGAAGAAGGAAGAGGAAGAAAACATTCTCCCAAAAGTCATCGGCAAAACAAAAGCATTGGTTGCTTTGGTGCCATGTTGCCCAGAAGAAGGCAGGATTCCTAGCTTCCGCTCTGCACCACAACCTAAGAGGGAGCTTAATAGTGTGGATCTCACGCGATCTTGCCCCAAAAGCTCCAGTCTCCCAGGTTTCCCATTGACGGCCAACGTCCAGACAAGAGATTGGCACGTTGAACAGAAGCCTTTGTTTGAGAAGAAGCTGAAAGATAAAACCGTAATAATCAAAGATAGGTCACCAGAAGACAGAGAAAATAGGGTGTCACTGGCACCATCTTGCCCATGTGAGAGTCTCACTTCTGGGTTCCCGTTCTTTACACAACTAAAAGCAATAGAAGAACAAACCGTGTTTTCCCTAATGCGAGCCTGTCCAAGTGAATCTCGAGAACCAGGATTACCTTCTAGACAGCCGTCTGAATTAGCCCGAACCCAGGGAGAAGAATCTGTGAGTTCTATGCAGCCAATGTGGGAAAAACCATTGAAGGATAATAGGTCAGAGAATATGGTGCTTTCCACACCTGACCTCGGCAGTGCAGTTGGAGATGAAAACCTAAAAACATTGCTTGCACTGGTTCCATCTTGCCCCGAGGCAGCAAGCATTCCTGGTTTCCCGTCTGCCCCTCCTCACAGTCTAGAGTCTACAGAGGCAAATGGTAAGGCGTGTGTGGTTAGGCATGCAATATCTTTTTTCCCAGTGTCTCGCATTGCAAGTGGAAAGCAACATACTTTGTTTTTTGGTTTCTAAGAGACAAGTATGCAGACAGAGAAGGAAGAGGTTACTGGAGAACCAGCAGAGTGTGTTCTAGATAAGGGGTAAGTGTTTGAGCATATGGCTCTCTGCATGGATTGCAGTGGCAGTGAAACATAGTTTTTTGTTTGGTCTGCAACGGCCACTGTAAAGCCAGATATTTTAGCTTTGGCAAACCTCTTAAGACTACATGGCGTATTTGGTCATTTTACATGGCGTGATACTCTGCATCTGAGATGTGTTTTGGGTCTGTGAACCTGTTACATGGAGATAATATATTATAGGGTGATATTCATTCTAAATTTGTGACAGATGTGTTGTTTTGGTGCATGCCAATGCATGTGTGTTTTTCTGTGTGTAGCATGGATTCTGTAGGAATGTTCACCTCTCATGTTAGTGTCCCCGACAGCCCACAAATAGAGAAAATCCCATCTGAGGAAATCCAGAAGTCCTCTGCAGTGTTAGAACCAGAGCTGGTCTTAGGATGGGAGGTGTTGGAGGCTGAGGGGTCTGTGGCAGAGAAGCAGCAGGAGGCCTCTGGCCTAGTACAGACCATTTTTGGTGTCTTCTCCAGGGGGTAAGTGGGAGATTGTAGGCTCCTATGAAGCACGGCAAAGTGTGTGGTGTGTTCTGTAGATTCTTAGTCTAATTGTCACCAGTGTCACCCTCACGTTCACTAGTTTATTTATATTAATGTTTGCATATAATGGCATTTTCTATTTTTGATTCATTGATTTAACAAATCCTATTTTGGTCAAATCAAGTACTTTTAGCAACTCTCACATACAGTTAATAAAATAAATGTATTGAAGTTTGAATGATCTGTGTTTAATCTCTCAGATTTTTAAATGTGTTGAGACTTTTTTTTATATGGTTTTCGAATGCTCCCAATGTTTACCATGCCTGTTTTAAAGCTCAGTCCCTCAATTACAGCAAGTAATCCCTCTCTCACAGTTATGAAACAGTAGCAGCCATGCTGGGTCCGTCTGGCTCCTCACCAACAGAAGGTGCAGCTCCATCAGAGAGCTCCTCTGAACCTGTCCCAGATACATCTACCCTCGTCCAGGAAGCAGTGTCTGGAAAGGCACCGCACCTTGAGGGTGAAACCAAAAAAACGATTGAACTCCCAACCACCGCTGAGCCATGCTTGTTGAATATGGAAGACCAACAGTCAATGAGTGAGGCAATGAGACAAGACACTGAGGATGGGTTTGTTCAAGTCCAAGTTCTAAGCAGTATGAGAAAATGGCCGTCATTGACGGAGGCTGACCTTACTGAGATCTCCAGAGGACAATTTGTGGTAACTGGGGAAGAAGAGATTTACCTTGACTTGTGGGCGCAAATAGGGGAGAAATCGATGTTAAAAGCACAGGACTCTGGACAGATAACAGGTTATGTTGATGATTATTCAGCCGGGTCACCTGTCGAGACAGAATTATCAACTTCATTACACCTGGACAAGGGGTGAGTGTCCTGGCAGCTAACCGGTGTCTGAACTATTTGGCTGCACTGCTTGAAAATACAAATGCGGTATTATGTCATAACATTGTCTTTCGTACGCATAATGTTTGGCTCAGCCATGCTTGCTACTCAGTGAACTGTGATGGACAAGTCTACAGTATGTGTTAAATTTAAGCTGCGTATTGATGTTTAAGGCACCTGCTTGTGGGCCCAGGTTTTCTAATGTTAACTAAGGTCTTCAGGGTCTCTGTGTACTGTTTATGCTGCTACCTATGTCATGCATGTTTGTCTCGTAAAGAAAAACCTGTGGCTTTTTCTTAGTTATTATCAGTCAATGTGTTGAGCTTTTCTACATCTGGAACGCTTCTCCAGTGTCTGCTCAGTGGAATGGGATATGTAATCGCTTCAGTGAGGTGTGCCAGCTTGTGGAATGTGAGGGGTTGCTTTACTGTTAGTACCATTTCCATAGTCATTTAATAGAATGTAATTATATAGCAAGATCTGAGCCATGATATTTTCTTACCTTTTATTTATTTTTTTAACCTTAAGCGCCCAACATGCAAGCACAGAGGAAGCCTCTGCCCCAACCTCACAACCTACTACAGACAAGTTGCTGTTAGAGGACAAGGCTCAAGAACATATAGTCCCCATCCCAGATAAACCCTCTGATGAGCAGACACTCGCCTCAGAGGAAACACAATCGGAAGTCGCCCCTGTTGTCGCTGGCCAGGGTGTCCCTGCACAGGTAACAACTGAACTGGTCGCTCCTCATCATGCAAAGAAACGAGACGGTAGTCTTCCTCCAGAAACTCAACAGGAAGCTGATGATCAAGGGATTGTTTCTAAGGTAGTCCCTTCACGGCCTCCAAGGAGAAAAGACTGTCTCACTTCAGAGCGCAAACAGAAATCTGAGAATGTATCTGTACAGAAGCCCACTGAAGAGAGGGGAGACCGTAGTCTTTCAACAGAACCTCTAAAGAAAGATGATGACCGGAAGGGTTTCACTGCCCAGGCCCCAGAGGAGATGGTACCATCACATCCTGGTAGGAAAATAGATTATTGTCTTTCAACAGAGCCTCAACAAAAAACTGATACCCCTGTCCAGGTGCCCACTGAACTGCTCCCTCCTCGCCGTACTAAGACAAGCCTCACTAAAGAGACACCACAGTCAACCTGCGTTATCCCAGCTCCACGCACAAGGGGAACCTATAGTGCTTCCAGTGCAGAACGTTCACAGAAACGTGGCCAGGTAGCCACTGAACTGATTCTACCATGGCCTGTGAAGAGACAAAACAGCTTCACTCCAGAGCCATCTCAGAAAGCTGATGAGCCAGAGAATGTGATTGCCCAGGCGGTCGCTAAGCTGATTCCACCTCAACGCACCAGGAAAGCATCTCTCTCTCCCGAACCGCGACAGAAAGCTGACGATTTAAAGACTGTTACTGGTAAGGCCACAATTGTTCCCCTAACTCCATATCATGTACCTACAGAGTCATACCCCGACTTTGGTGTGGGAGAGACTGCCCCCCTCTCGATCATCAGAAAAATAGCCCCGCCCAGGCGCAGCAAAAGAACTCATTCTCCCCCAGTGGAATCAAGCAAAGCAGAGGATGGCGCAGATGAAGCTATGGCTTTAGAGGCCCTGAATGTTGCCAACCAGGGGTCTACAGCTCCAGCCCAGATACAGGATCATATGATAACCTTTTCAAAGGAGTCTGAGGTGGAGACGCAGTCTCCGGAAGTGACAGAAACAGCCACTGAGTCACTCGAAGATGAACCAGCTCAGAAGTTCTCACCAGAAGTTACAGACCCATTTGAAAAGGTTGAGGTGGAGAAGCAGACCTTGGAAGTGACTGAAACAACCAATGCTTCACTTGAAGATGAGCCAGCTCAGAAGGCAACAACAGAGGACATTGCACCAGGAGTAAAGATGAAAGGCAAGCCGGAGATCTTTCCAGTCCCAAAGCCTCGTGGGAAACGAGACCCAACCCCACCTGTCCAAACAGATGCTACCCGACCAAAGACCTGGCATGCTTCTATTGGGGACAACACCCAGTCTACCAGAGATGGAGGACAGTCACCTGCAGTCTCTGGGCTGGTACCACCTCAACGCAACAAGAGTAGCAGTAGTCTTCCTCCTGTACCCCCTCGTGGCCAGCTTGCAGCATCTGGGGAAGTGGTGGTTGCTCCTCTGCGTAAAAGGAGCAGTAAGCTAAACATAAAACAATCGAGCATGCCTGTTCCAGTTCCCCGCTCTAAAAAATGCCTTAGTTCCTCTTTTTCTGATGGAAATCCTCCAATGGACTCCTCATTCACCAGCCAGGCAGACTCCCTTGAGGGCTCGCTGTCTCTCTCTCAGGAAGACAGACAAGACACCAGTCAGGAAGCCTCAGAGGGTTCAATATCATTAACCTCAAACACGGCCTCCGATGGGAGCTTTGTCACAATTTCTCGCTCAGAGGAGATGTCTCCAGAAGTACAACTCTGTGAGAAGGGACTGGAGGAGAGCGGGGAGAGCTGGATCTTCACAGAAACCACTATGTTCACAGAGGCCTTCACAGAAACTGCTATGGTCAGTGAGTTCTTTGTAGACACTGTAGGAGTTGACATTGAGAGGGGTTCAGAGGTAGAGGCTGACTTTGAGAAGGGACTGGAGGAGAGCATGGAAAGCTGGACCTTTACAGATACTACCATGGTCACTCAGGCCTTCACAGAAACCCCTATGGTCACTGAGGTTTTTGAAGACACTGTAATCAAGGATATTGAGAGAGGTTCAGAGGCAGAAGTGCTTGACACGACCTCTCTAGCCACCGGTACACCAGCTGAGGACGACTGGTTACGTGTTGAGGGAGCCAAAGAGACAGAGCAGATGGAGGTAGAGAGCAAAGACATGTGGGTTGAAGAGATGGACTTTGGCTTTGAGTCAGTAGACATATCTGCTGGTGGCTTAGATGAGGAGAGGTACGTTATGTTGAGTTGGACACGCCTGTGCAATACAGTGGTTGATTGACGCGTGGCAGTTTTCTGAGTGCATTTACATATAGTTGTTGATAATTCTGTGTGACTAGAATGCTTTTATGAAAGGAAACTGATTGAGAAAATGCCATATTTCATCCTTTACCATTATTTGAAATGTGTTGCTTCTAAACTGTTAGAACTAAACATCCAGAATATGCTGTGAAGTCAGGTCATATTAAATCCCGGTCTTTCTCTTTTTAGACAGCAGGGGGCAGCAGACGAGCCAACAACGCCTAAAGGCAGAGCTGTAAACTCTCAGGAAACGGGTCTAGGCAGTGCTGCTTCCCCAGAAGTATGTTATTTATAGTCTTATCAGTTGACCAATCCTCCACCATCATTTTGCATCAGTGTCCTTTGAAATGAAATTCTGATTCATAACTGTCCATTATGTCAATGACAAAAGCAACTTTTTAGGTTATTACAGTGTGATACCTGGTCATTTCTGCACCATAAACTGAAGTGCCACTTATATTTTACTCTGAATTGACCTATTATATCTGATGTAATTTGTTGTCTTAGGGCCTCATGGCCAGTCCTGGCCTTGTTACCTCCAGCCAATCCCTACTGGAGTGGTGTCAGGAAGTCATCAAAGAACACAAGGGGGTCAAGATCACCAACTTCAGCACATCCTGGAGGAACGGCCTGGCCTTCTGTGCCCTGCTACACCACTTCCACCCGGACAGGATGTAGGTACCCCCTCTGTGATGCGTTTAGACATAAACGTGAGCAGGCATTGTGTTATGGCTTGTTTGTTAACCTTTAAAAATGACATCATAATTTTTGTGTTAACGTGTTTCCTGTTCTTGTAGTGTGTATTGATTCTCTATTTCTTCGCTGCTTAGAAACTTTGAGATGCTGGACCCTTATGACATCAAGCGCAACAACAAGAAGGTAGTTTGTTTTCTTTATGATATCTTGTCATATCATAATCACTATCAACAGCCAGGCCTTAAATGTGACCATCAGTTGGTTAACTGCTGAATATTTTCCCCACCCAACCCATCTTCTCTCATTTCCCTCAAGGCCTTTGACGGTTTCGCAGAGTTGGGCATCTCTCGGCTGATAGAGCCCTCGGACATGGTCCTCCTGGCCGTGCCTGACCGCCTCATCGTCATGACCTACCTCAACCAGATCCGCACCTACTTCACGGGCCAGGAGCTGAGCGTGCTGCACATCGAGGCGGACAGCAGTGAGTCCAGTTACGGCATGGCCGGGGAGAGCCGGCCGGGCCCCGACCCGGAGGCCGCCGCACGCTACTGTCAACGGATCCAAGATGAGGCCCTAACAATGGAGACCAATGTGGGCACTGCAGAGAAGAAGGCAGATAGTGACACTAAGGAGGGCACCAATAGGGAAGTGGTCCCACCCCCTAGAACCAAACGGCTGCAGGCTGCAGGGGAAGCAGGAGGGGCCCAAGCCCCCGTCGTACCCCCCAGGACACATTTTTTATCTGCCAAGTCTGGGTTCTCCCACCTAAAGGATGTAGATCTGGTTAAGAAACGACGGTCACAACGCAGGTCAATAGACGAGGCAGACTCAACCGAGGTCAGTGGCCTACGATCTCTCTCTCTCTTCACTTTCTCTCCCGCTCATCTCCCCTCTTTGTCTCTCTCTCCACTTTCTGCCACTTAATCTCTCTGTGAGTGATTGCTTTGTTGTAGTTACAGGTTGCTGCAGCACAGGAAGAGAGTGGAGCTGACAGAATAAAATCAGAAACAGGTACATACAGTATATTGATTTTGTATGATGTGTTCTGAGTTCACACACACACACACACACACACACACACACACAACTTACTGAGTCCCCAGTTTCCCAGGTACCTTATGATTGTGAACCACCCCTCAGAGGAGCAGTGGAGAGGAGAGATGGACTTGTGTCTGTACTCCATCCCCTGAGAGGAGCAGTGGAGAGGAGAGATGGACTTGTGTCTGTACTCCATCCCCTGAGAGGAGAGAGAGAGGAGAGATGAAGAGGAGGAGAGATGGACTTGTGTCTGTACTCCATCCCCTGAGAGGAGAGAGAGTGAAGAGGAGGAGAGATGGACTTGTGTCTGTACTCCATCCCCTGAGAGGAGAGAGAGAGGAGAGATGAAGAGGAGGAGAGATGGACTTGTGTCTGTACTCCATCCCCTGAGAGGAGAGAGAGAGGAGAGATGAAGAGGAGGAGAGATGGACTTGTGTCTGTACTCCATCCCCTGAGAGGAGAGAGAGGAGAGATGAAGAGGAGGAGAGATGGACTTGTGTCTGTACTCCATCCCCTGAGAGGAGAGAGAGAGGAGAGATGAAGAGGAGGAGAGATGGACTTGTGTCTGTACTCCATCCCCTGAGAGGAGAGAGAGAGGAGAGATGGACTTGTGTCTGTACTCCATCCCCTGAGAGGAGAGAGAGAGGAGAGATGAAGAGGAGGAGAGATGGACTTGTGCCTGTACTCCATCCCCTGAGAGGAGAGAGAGAGGAGAGATGAAGAGGAGGAGAGATGGACTTGTGTCTGTACTCCATCCCCTGAGAGGAGAGAGAGAGGAGAGATGAAGAGGAGGAGAGATGGACTTGTGTCTGTACTCCATCCCCTGAGAGGAGAGAGAGAGGAGAGATGAAGTACAGACACAAGTCATCACAGTTGTCTCTGTTGTACTTGGCTCATCCATCCCCTGAGCATTGACTCATTCTAATTACTTTGATGGCTTCCTGTCGTTAGGATTAGAGTCCTTAGCCTATCAAACTATGTGAATTACCTCGTCATCACAGTCTAGTTTGCCACTTTCATGCTCTTTCAGTAATTGGAGCTACTGCATCATGTTGCTGTGTTTCTCGTTACGCTGTGTGTGTTTGTTTCATATAGGAAGGACAGCTGGTGAAGAAGGACGATCGGCTGAGGAGGTCTGTCACTTTCACAAGTCACTGTCTGCAGCTGTCATAAACACTGGAAATATCAATGTTCTGTATCAGAAAGAAGTATCATTCTCTCTGTGTGTGTGTGTGTGTGTGTGTGTGTGTGCGTGCGTGCGTGCGTGCGTGCGTGTGTACAGGACACCAGCGAGTATGTGCTGAGGGAGATGCAGGCCCTAGAGTTTGAACAGAAGCACATTGACAGCAGGGCAGACGTCGTGGAAAGGAGTCTACGGCGACTGATGGAGTCCGGTGAGAGGAGGATGGAGAAAGAGAAAGAGAAATACCCTTGAATAAAGGCTTCCAGTATTTTCAAATCGTCTCCTTATAATGATGCCCTCTCTGTCTCCATACATGTAGGTAGTGACAAGATGCAGGAGGAGAAGCTGATTCAGGAGTGGTTCACTCTGGTCAACAAGAAGAACGCCCTCATCAGGAGACAAGACCAACTACAGCTACTGTAAGATCCACCATCCCCACCATGTTCTCCACCGTTACCTAGTGCTTTAAGCAACACTGTTTACTTTTTTTATTTAACCTGGCAAGTCAGTTAAGAACAAATTCTTATTTGCAATGATGAGCTACAACGGCAAACTCGGACGACGCTGGACCAATTGTGTGCCGCCCTACGGGACTCCCAATCATGTCCGGTTGTGATACAGCCTGGAATGGAACCAGGGTGTTTGTAGTGACGCCTCAAGCACTGAGATGCAGTGCCTTAGACCACAGCGCCATTTGGGAGCCCTAAACACTGACATATTATAGACACATTACATTGATCTTAACCACAAGGCATTCTGCTCCACAGGCAAGAAGAGCAGGACCTGGAAATGAGGTTTGAGATGCTGAACCGAGAGCTGAGAGACATGATGGCTATTGAAGGTAAGACTACAGTACCAATATACTGAACTACAAGAACCATTATGCCACTCTATTCTGTGATACAGCTCATTAATGTGGCCAGATGTGGTCATAGTGACACTACAAACCATACAATAACAAAAATATCTCTGCAAAGGAAATGAGAATAGTGTGCTGTTCCGTATGGCAGTGTTAGGTTCTAATTTCTGGTACAATGGACGGACTCAGACAAAAACTTGAACTAGATTTATGCAACACACTGTGTGTTGCAGTTGCAGAGCACAAACATACACTGACAGTGTCATCTGCAAAACACCATCACACCTTTTCCTCCGTGATTCACAGTGGGAACCACACATGCGGAGATCATCCGTTCACCTACTCTGTGTCTCACAAAGACTGCGGTTGGAACCAAATATCTCAGATTTGTACTCATCAGACCAAAGGACAGATTTCCACAGGTTATGTCCGTTGCTTGTGTTTCTTAGTCCAAGCCAGTCTTATTCTTACTGGTGTTCTTTAGCAGTGGTTTCTTTTCAGCAATTCGACCATGAAGGCTTGATTCACGCAGTCTCCTCTGAACAGTTGATGTTGAGATGTGTCTGTTACTTGAACTCTGTGAAGCATTTTTTGGGGCTGCAATCAGAGGTGCAGTTAACTCTCATGAACTTATCCTCTGCAGCAGAGGTAACTCTGGGTCTTCCTTTCCTGCGGCGGTCCTCATGAGAGCCAGTTAACTCTCATGAACTTATCCTCTGCAGCAGAGGTAACTCTGGGTCTTCCTTTCCTGCGGCGGTCCTCATGAGAGCCAGTTAACTCTCATGAACTTATCCTCTGCAGCAGAGGTAACTCTGGGTCTTCCTTTCCTGCGGCGGTCCTCATGAGAGCCAGTTAACTCTCATGAACTTATCCTCTGCAGCAGAGGTAACTCTGGGTCTTCCTTTCCTGCGGCGGTCCTCATGAGAGCCAGTTAACTCTCATGAACTTATCCTCTGCAGCAGAGGTAACTCTGGGTCTTCCTTTCCTGCGGCGATCCTCATGAGAGCCAGTTTCATCATAGAGGTTGATGGGTTTTGCGACTGCTATTGAAGATACTTTAAATGTTCTTGAAATGTTCCGTATTGACTGATGTCATAAAGTAATGATGGACTGACATTTCTCGTTGCTTATTTGAGCTGTTAATGCCATAATACGGACCTGGTCTTTTACCAAACAGGGCTATCTTCTGTATACCACCCTAACCTTGTCACAACACAACTGATAGGCTCACACGCATTAAGAAGGAAAGAAATTTGACAAATTAACATTTAACAAGGCACACCTGTTAATTGAAATGCATTCCAGTTGACTACCTTATGAAGCTGGTTGAGAGAATGCCAAGAGTGTGCAAAGTTGTCATCAAGGCAAAGGGTGGCTGCTCTGAAGAATCTTAAATATAAAATATATTTGGATTTGTTTAACTTTAACTTTTTTTTTGGTTACTACATGATTCCATATGTGTTATTTCATCGTTGTGATGTCTTCACTATTATTCTACAACGTAGAAAATACTAAAAATAAAGAAAAAGCCTTGAATGAGTAGGTGTGTCCAAACTTTTGACTGGTACTGTATACCTTCTGATTAGACTGAGTGCCCTCCGTGTATTTCTAGGATAAACAATCAGTCTCTGAGTCTGTACTGAGTCTGTTCCTCCTATTGGTATTGTCGTGGTCCAGCCTGAGTCCAGAACCTCGGTGCTCCTCCGTGCCTTTCACAGGTCTTCTTATCAGTCAGGAGAGGCGTTGAGTTATTGGGAGGACACATCCGCACAGGTGAATTTTTGTCTTTTTTTCACCTTTATCTAACCAGGTAGGCTAGTTGAGAACAAGTTCTCATTTACAACTACGACCTGGCCAATATAAAGCAAGCAGTGCAACACAAACAACAACACAGAGTTACACATGGAATAAACAAACATACAGTCAATAATGCAATAGAAAAAGTCTACATGCAGTGTGTGCAAATGAGGTAGGATAATGGAAGGCATAGTGACAATTAATAGGCCATAGTGGCAAAATAATTACAATATAGCAATTAAACACTGGAGTGATAGATAACAGTATGGGGATGAGGTAGTTGGATGGGCTATTTACAGATGGTGTCACGACTTCTACCGAAGTCGGCTCCTCTCCTTGTTCGGGCAGCGTTCGACGTCACTTCTAGCCATCGCCGCTCCACTGTTCATTGTTCCATTTGTTTTGTCTTGTTCCCCGCACAGCTGGTTTACATTCTCTAATTACACTGCATATATATATTCCTCTGTTCCCCCCCATGTCTTTGTGTGGAATTGTTTTGTTATACGTTTAGTGTTACGCGCCAGACTGTTTTTTCCCCCGGGTATCGTGTTTTGACCTGTAGTATGTTTATTGTCATACATTTGCATTATTGTGAGTGTTTTCGCATTTATTCACTTTTTGCATTGGCTGGAGGTTTTTTGACGCAGTTGCGTCTGTCTTTTGTGCTTCTGCCAAATAAAGTGCTCCTGATCACAACTCTCTGCTCTCCTGCACCTGACTTCTTACCAGTAGCGCACAACCTTGACAGAATTCCACACCATTCATGGAGTCAGCGGGAGCAGGTACCCCGGTCAGAGGAATCGAGGAGCGCGTCCGGGAACACTCGGCGATGCTGCAACATCTCGGCACCACGATAGATCGCATTGTCCAGACCATGGACCGCTGGGAGAGACAGGGAGTCTCTCCAGCGCCTCGAACAGCACAACCAGGGGTATCTCTACCCGTCCCTCCTGTATCCGGTCCCAGTGGGATGTGTCTCTCCCTTCCCAGGGATTATGATGGGACGTCAGCACAGTGCCAGCGGTTCCTTTTACAACTGGACCTCTACCTGGCCACCGTTCACCCAGCTCCCTCGGGAAGAGAGAGGGTGTCCGCCCTCGTCTCGTGCCTCTCGGGGAGAGCTCTGGAGTGGGCAAGTGCCCAGGAGTTCGCCCTGTAATTTTGGACCTTGGCCACCGCAGCAGGATGGAACGACAGGGCCCTCATCAACCACTACAGATGCAGCCTGCGCGAGGACGTTCGTCGGGAGTTGGCCTGCAGGGATGCCACCATCACTTTTGACCAACTGGTGGATCTGTCCATTCGGTTGGATAACCTGCTGGTCACCCGCGGACGTCCAGAGAGGGCTCTGTTGGTTCCATCCTCCAGCACCACCGCTCTGGTGCCAATGGAGCTGGGAAGGGGCTGCGCTCAGGGAGGCTGGAGGAGGGCTCTGTCGATTCCATCTTCCAACACCACCGCTCTGGTGCCAATGGAGCTGGGAGGGGCTGCGCTCAGGGAGGCTGGAGGAGGGCTCTGTCGGTTCCATCTTCCAACACCACCGCTCTGGTGCCAATGGAGCTGGGAGGGGCTGCGCTCAGGGAGGCTGGCTCTGTCGGTTCCATCTTCCAACACCACCGCTCTGGTGCCAATGGAGCTGGGAGGGGCTGCGCTCAGGGAGGCTGGAGGAGGGCTCTGTCGGTTCCATCTTCCAACACCACCGCTCCGGTGCCCATGGAGCTGGGAGGGGCTGCGCTTAGGGAGGCTGGAGGAGGGGCCTTTACGTGCACCATCTGTGGCCGCAGAGGGCACTCTGCCTGTCGTTGCCGGGTTGGTTCCTCTGGGAGTCGAGGCAGCAGCCAGGGCTCTCTGGCGTCACGCTAGGTGAGTCTGCACCACTCTCATCCAGAGTCCTCTGTTGTCCATCTGTTTGTTCATGTTTGTTTCCCAGCATAAGGAGCTTGTCGATTCAGGCGCAGCTGGGAATTTTATCGACAGAGTGTTCGCCCTTAGTTTAGGGATCCCCATTGTTCCTGTGGTTAGACCCTTCCCGGTACATGCTCTGGATAGTCGACCTTTAGGTCACAAGGAGAGAATCAGTCTCTTCCTCATAGACTCTCCTACGTTTGCCGTGGTACTTACTAGGCCTTCCCTGGTTAGCTAGTCATGACCCCACAATTTCATGGCAACAGAGGGCTCTCACGAGGTGGTCGCGAGAGTGCTCGGGGAGGTGTGTAGGGGTTTCCGTTGGTGCTACCACGGTGGAAAGTCCAGACCAGGTCTTTACCGTGCGCATCCCCCCAGAATATGCCGATTTGGCTCTCGCCTTCTCCAAAAAGAAGGTGACTCAATTACCACTTCATCGACGGGGGATTGTGTGATAAATCTCGTGGTAGACGCTACACTTCCCAGGAGTCACATGTATCGCCTTTCGCAAGCGGAGACGGTGGCTATGGCGTCATATGTCTCTGAATCCCTGCGTCAGGGGTACATTCGGTCTTCGACTTCACCCGCGTTATCGAGTTTCTTTATTGTGAAGGAGGGAGGTCTGCGCCCGTGCATTGACTATCGAGGTCTCAAACAAATCACGGTGAGGTACAGTTATCCGCTACCTCTCATCGCCATGGTGATTGAGTCAATGCACGGGGCGCGCTTCTTCACGAAATTTGATCTCAGGAGCGCTTACAACCTGGTGCGTATCCGGGAGGGAGACGAGTGGAAGACAGCGTTTACTACCACCTCAGGGCCTTATGAGTACCTTGTCATGCCGTACGGGTTGATGAATGCGCCATCAGTCTTCCAATCCTTTGTAGACGAGATTTTCAGGGACCTGCACGGGCAGGGTGTAGTGGTGTATATTGATGACATTCTGATGTATTCCGCTACACGCGCCGAGCACGTGTCCCTGGTGCGCAGGGTACTTGGACGACTGTTGGAGCATGACCTGTGCGTCAAGGCTGAGAAATGCCTGTTCTTTCAGCAGGCAGTCTCCTTCCTAGGTTACAGCATTTCCACATCAGGGGTGGAGATGGAGAGTGACCGCATTTCAGCCGTGCATAATTGGCCGTTTCCCACCACAGTAAAGGAGGTGCAGTGGTTTTTAGGGTTTGCCAATTACTACCGGAGATTTATCAGGGGTTTTGGCCAGGTGGCTGCACCTGGGGGGGGGTCCTGTATGTTTTCAGTGGTCGGCTGAGGCGGACAGGGCTTTTGGGCATCTAAGGGCTCTGTTTACCTCGGCTCCCGTGCTGGCCCATCCGGATCCCTCTTTGGCCTTCATTGTGGAGGTGGACGCGTCCGAGGCTGGGATAGGAGCCGTGCTCTCTCAGTGCTCCGGTACATTTACATTACATTTACATTTAAGTCATTTAGCAGACGCTCTTATCCAGAGCGACTTACAAATTGGTGAATTCACCTTCTGACATCCAGTGGAACAGCCACTTTACAATAGTGCATCTAAGTCATTAAGGGGGGGGGGGGGTGAGAAGGATTACTTATCCTATCCTAGGTATTCCTTGAAGAGGTGGGGTTTCAGGTGTCTCCGGAAGGTGGTGATTGACTCCGCTGTCCTGGCGTCGTGAGGGAGTTTGTTCCACCATTGGGGGGCCAGAGCAGCGAACAGTTTTGACTGGGCTGAGGGGAACTGTACTTCCTCAATGGTAGGGAGGCGAGCAGGCCAGAGGTGGATGAACAGTGCCCTTGCTTGGGTGTAGGGCCTGATCAGAGCCTGGAGGTACTGCGGTGCCGTTCCCCTCACAGCTCCGTAGGCAAGCACCATGGTCTTGTAGCGGATGCGCTTCAACTGGAAGCCAGTGGAGAGAGCGGATGAGCGGGGTGACGTGGTTGAACACCAGACGGGCTGCGGCGTTCTGGATGAGTTGTAGGGGTTTAATGGCACAGGCAGGGAGCCCAGCCAACAGCGAGTTGCAGTAATCCAGACGGGAGATGACAAGTGCCTGGATTAGGACCTGAGGCAGGGTTACTCTGCGGATGTTGTAGAGCATGAACCTACAGGAACGGGCCACCGCCATGATGTTGGTTGAGAACGACAGGGTGTTGTCCAGGATCACGCCAAGGTTCTTAGCGCTCTGGGAGGAGGACACAAAGGAGTTGTCAACCGTGATGGCGAGGTCATGGAACGGGCAGTCCTTCCCCGGGAGGAAGAGCAGCTCCGTCTTGCCGAGGTTCAGCTTGAGGTGGTGATCCGTCATCCACACTGATATGTCTGCCAGACATGCAGAGATGCGATGCCACCTGGTCATCAGAAGGGGGAAAGGAGAAGATTAATTGTGTGTCGTCTGCATAGCAATGATAGGAGAGACCATGTGAGGTTATGACAGAGCCAAGTGACTTGGTGTATAGCGAGAATAGGAGAGGGCCTAGAACAGAGCCCTGGGGGACACCAGTGGTGAGAGCGCGTGGCGAGGAGACAGATTCTCGCCACGCCACCTGGTAGGAGCGACCTGTCAGGTAGGACGAATCCAAGCGTGGGCCGCGCCGGAGATGCCCAACTCGGAGAGGGTGGAGAGGAGGATCTGATGGTTCACAGTATCGAAGGCAGCCGATAGGTCTAGAAGGATGAGAGCAGAGGAGAGAGAGTTAGCTTTAGCAGTGCGGAGCGCCTCCGTGATGCAGAGAAGAGCAGTCTCAGTTGAATGACTAGTCTTGAAACCTGACTGATTTGGATCAAGAAGGTCATTCTGAGAGAGATAGAGGGAGAGCTGGCCAAGGACGGCACGTTCAAGAGTTTTGGAGAGAAAGAAAGAAGGGATACTGGTCTGTAGTTGTTGACATCGGAGGGATCGAGTGTAGGTTTCTTCAGAAGGGGTGCAACTCTCGCTCTCTTGAAGACGGAAGGGACGTAGCCAGCGGTCAGGGATGAGTTGATGAGCGAGGTGAGGTAAGGGAGAAGGTCCCCGGAAATGGTCTGGAGGAGAGAGGAGGGGATAGGGTCGAGCGGGCAGGTTGTTGGGCGGCCGGCCGTCACAAGAAGCGAGATTTCATCTGGAGAGAGGGGGAGAAAGAGGTCAGAGCACAGGGTAGGGCAGTGTGAGCAGAACCAGCGGTGTCGTTTGACTTAGCAAACGAGGATCGGATGTCGTCGACCTTCTTTTCAAAATGGTTGACGAAGTCATCTGCAGAGAGGGAGGAGGGGGGGGGGGGAGGAGGATTCAGAAGGGAGGAGAAGGTGGCAAAGAGCTTCCTAGGGTTAGAGGCAGATGCTTGGAATTTAGAGTGGTAGAAAGTGGCTTTAGCAGCAGAGACAGAGGAGGAAAATGTAGAGAGGAGGGAGTGAAAGGATGCCAGGTCCGCAGGGAGGCGAGTTTTCCTCCATTTCCGCTCGGCTGCCCGGAGCTCTGTTCTGTGAGCTCGCAATGAGTCATCGAGCCACGGAGCGGGAGGGGAGGACCGAGCCGGCCTGGAGGATAGGGGGCATAGAGAGTCAAAGGATGCAGAAAGGGAAGAGAGGAGGGTTGAGGAGGCAGAGTCAGGAGAAAGGTTGGAGAAGGTATGAGCAGAGGGAAGAGATGAAAGGATGGAAGAGGAAAGAGTTTGGGACGGCGCGATACCATCCGAGTAGGGGCAGTGTGGGAAGTGTTGGATGAGAGCGAGAGGGAAAAGGATACAAGGTAGTGGTCGGAGACTTGGAGGGGAGTTGCAGTGAGGTTAGTGGAAGAACAGCATCTAGTAAAGATGAGGTCGAGCGTATTGCCTGCCTTGTGAGTAGGGGGAAGGTGAGAGGGTGAGGTCAAAAGAGGAGAGGAGTGGAAAGAAGGAGGCAGAGAGGAATGAGTCAAAGGTAGACGTGGGGAGGTTAAAGTCGCCCAGGACTGTGAGAGGTGAGCCGTCCTCAGGAAAGGAGCTTTTCAAGGCATCAAGCTCATTGATGAACTCTCCGAGGGAACCTGGAGGGCGATAAATGATAAGAATGTTAAGCTTGAAAGGGCTGGTAACTGTGACAGCATGGAATTCAAAGGCCCGGTGGCAGTGTTATCTGGGTGATCCATGTTTCCGTCAGTGCCAGGAAGTCGAGGGACTGGAGGGAGGCATAGGCTGAGATGAACTCTGCCTTGTTGGCCGCAGATCGGCAGTTCCAGAGGCTACCGGAGACCAGGAACTCCACGTGGGTCGTGCTTTAGGTGGCTGCGGCCACGCGGTGTGGAGCGTTTGTATGGTCTGTGCAGAGAGGAGAGAACAGGGATAGATAGACACATAGTTAACAGGGTACAGAAGAGGCTACGCTAATGCAAAGGAGATTGGAATGACAAGTGGACTACACGTCTCGAATGTTCAGAAAGTTAAGCTTACGGGAATCTTATTGACTAAAATGATTGAAATGAAACAGTACTGCTGGAGTAGGCTAGCTGGTAGTGTCTGCGATGTTGACACTACACTAATCAAGTCGTTCCGTCGAGTGTAATAGTTTCTACAGTGCTGCTATTCGGGGGCTAGCTGGCTAGCTAGCAAGGTTGATTGCGTTCCGTTACTTAAAAGAACGACAATAGCTGGCTGGCTAACCTAGAAAATCGCTCTAGGCTACACAATTGTCTTAGATACAAAGACGGCTATGTAGCTAGCTAGCTACGATCAAACAAAACAAACCGTTGTACTGTAATAGTTACAACAGTGCTGCTATTCGGGGGCTAGCTGGCTAGCTACGTTAGAAGAACGACAATAGCTGGCCAGCTAACCTAGAAAATCGCTCTAGACTACACAATTGTCTAGATACAAAGACGGCCGGGATCAAACAAATCAAACCGTTGTACTGTAATGAAGTGAAATGAAAATGTGATACTACCTGTGGAACGACGGAATGTTGACCGGGTAGTTGGAGTTCAATTCGGTAGAGGTTGGCTCTGTTGGCTAGCTAGCTAGCAGCATTTCCTACGTTAAGGACGACAAATAGCTGGCTAGCTAACCTCGTGATAATCACTCTAAGTCTACACACTCTAAACTGCACAATTATCTTGGATACCAACTATGTAGCTAGCTGACACTACGCTAATCGAGTCGTTCAGTTGAGTGTAATAGTTTCTACAGTGCTAGTGGACAGTGGATGTTAGCTAGCTGCTTAGCTGCTGGTACGCCACCGAAGCTCCGCCCCTGTGCTTTCTTCTCGAAGAAGCTCAGCCCGGCGGAGCGGAACTATGATGTGGGGGACCGGGAGTTGTTGGCTGTGGTTAAAGCTTTGAAGGCGTGGAGATTTTGGCTTGAGGGGGCTAAACACTCTTTCCTCATCTAGACTGACCACCGCAACCTGGAGTACATCCGGGCAGTGAGGAGACTGAAGCCTCGTCAGGCAAGGTGGGCCATGTTCTTTACCCGTTTTGTGTTTAACCTGTCCTAAAGACCAGGTTCCCAAAATGTTATCTTCTTATGGCTGCAGGGGCAGTATTGAGTAGCTTGGATGAAAAGGTGCCCAGAGTAAACTGCCTCCTCCTCAGTCCCAGTTACTAATATATGCATATTATTATTGGTATTGGATAGAAAACACTCTGACGTTTCTAAAACTGTTTGAATAATGTCTGTGAGTATGACAGAACTCATATGGCAGGCAAAAACCTGAGAAAAAATTCAAACAGGAAGTGGGAAATCTGAGGCTGGTCGATTTTCAACTCAGCCTCTATCGAATACACAGTGGGATATTGGTCAAGTTGCACTCCCAGGATTCCTGGGAGTGCATTCTGATGAAGATCATCAAAGGTAAGTGAATATTTATAATGTTATTTCTAACTTTGACTCCAACATGGTGGATATATATAAATGTTTTGTATGCGCCGTTCTCAGATTATTGCATGGTTTGCTTTTTCTGAAATCTGACACAGCGGTTGCATTAAGGAGAAGTATATCTATAATTCCATGTGTAACACTTGTATTTTCATCAACATTTATGATGAGTATTTCTGTAAAATGATGTGGCTCTCTGCAAAATCACTGGATGTTTTTGGAACTACTGAATGTAACGCGCCAATGTAAACTCAGATTTTTTGATAGAAATATGAACTTTATCAAACAAAACTTACATGTATTGTGTAACATGAAGTCCTACGAGTGTCATCTGATGAAGGTCATCAAAGGTTAGTGATTCATTTTATCTCTATTTGTGCTTTTTGCGACTCCTATCTTTGGCTGGAAAAATGGCTATGTTTTTCTGTGGCTTGGTGGTGACCTAACATAATCGTTTGTGGTGCTTTCGCTGTAAAGCCTTTTTGAAATCATACACTGTGGCAGGATTAATGAGAATTGTATTGTATCTTTGAAATGTTGTAAAATACTTGTATGCTTGAGGAATTTTAATGATGAGATTTTTGTTGTTTTGAATTTGGCGCACTGCACTTTCATTGGCTGGTGTCATATCGATCCCTTTAACGGGATTGCAGCCCTAACAATCGGCAGACGCATTCCCGGCTGTATGACACAGAGGAGCGGCCCATGGATCAGACTCCCATACTCCTGGCCTCCTGCCTGGTAGCGCTAGTTGTGTGGGAGCTGGATGCGGACATTGAGCAGGCGTTACGTACAGAGCCCGCTCCCCTCCAGTGTCCCATCGGGCGTCTGTACTTTCCATTTGCTGTCCGTGACCAGTTGGAGCACTGTCTGAGTGGGAAGTACTGGTGGCCTACCTTGGCAAAGGACGTGAGGGTTTATGTTTCCTCCTGCTCGGTGTGAGCCCAGTGTTTATTTTTTTATTTTTCCTTTATTTAACCAGGCAAGTCAGTTAAGAACAAATTCTTATTTTCAATGACGGCCTGGGAACAGTGGGTTAAACTGCCTGTTCAAGGGCAGAACAACAGATTTGTACCTTGTCAGCTCGGGGGTTTGAACTCGCAACCTTCCGGTTACTAGTCCAACGCTCTAACCACTAGGCTACCCTGCCGCCCCAAGTGTAAGGCTCCTAGACACCTGCCTAGAGGTAAGCTTCATCTCTTACCCGTTCCACAACGGCCTTGGTCACACCTGTCGGTGGATTTTCTGACCGATCTTCCTCCCTCACAGGGAAACACCACGATCCTGGTCGTTGTGCATCGTTTCTCTAAGTCCTGTCGTCTCCTCCCTCTCCCCGGGCTCCCTACGGCCCAACAGACTGCGGAGGCCTTGTTTACACACGTCTTCTGGGTCTCTGGGATGCCTGAGGATATAGTGTCTGATCAAGGTCCCCAGTTCACTTCGAGAGTCTGGAGGGTGTTCATTTAAAAATAAATTATATCACCTTTATTTAACCAGGTAAGCTAGTTGAGAACAAGTTCTCATTTACAACTGCGACCTGGCCAAGATAAAGCAAAGCAGTGCAACAGAAACATCAACACAGAGTTACGTGGAATAAACAAGCATACAGACAATAACACCATAGAAAAGTCTAAAAGTCTATACACTAGAGGTCGACCAATTAAATCGGAATGGCCGATTAATTAGGGCCGATTTCAAGTTCTCATAACAATCATAAATCTGTATTTTTGGGCGCCGATTTCCGATTATTTTTTTATTTTTATAGATTTTATTTAACAACACATTCTTATGTTCAATGACTGCCTAGGAACTGTGGGATAACTACCTTGTTCAGGGGCAGAGTGACAGATTTTCACCTTGTCAGCTCAGGGGTTCCAATCTTGCAACCGCACAGTTAACTAGTCCAACGCTCTAACCATTGCACTCCACGAGTAGCCTGCCTGTTACGCGAATGCAGTAGAAGACAGGGTAAATTGCTAGCTAGCATTAAACTTATCTTATAAAAAACAATCAATCATAAGCACTAGTTATTACTACTAATCCAGTTTAGCAGGCAATATTAACCAGGTGAAATTGTGTCATTTCTCTTGCGTTCATTGCACGCAGAGTCAGGGTATATGTAACAGTTTGGGCTGCCTGGCTCATTGTGAACTAATTTGCCAGAATGTTACGTAATTATGACATACATTGAAGGTTGTGCAATGTATCAAGAATATTTAGACTTAGGGATGCCACCTGTTAGATAAAATACCGAACGGTTCCGTATTTCACTGAAATAATAAACGTTTTGTTTTCGAAATGATAGTTTCCGGATTTGATCATATTAATGACCAAAGGCTCATATTTCTGTGTGTTATTATGTTATAATTAAGTCTGATTTGTAGCAAGGGCCAGCCGACTAGAGCATACAGGTTGCAGTGGTGGGTGGTATAAAGAGCTTTGGTCACAAAAAGGATGGCACTGTGATAGACTGCATCCAATTTGCTGAGTAAAGTATTGGAAGGTATTTTGTAGATGACATCACCGAAGTCGAGGATCTGCAGGATAGTCAGTTTTACTTGGGTAAGTTTGGCGGCGTGAGTGAAGGAGGCTTTGTTGCAAAATAGAAAGCCAATTCCAGATTTGATTTTGGATTGGAGATGTTTGATATGAGTCTGGAAGAAGAGTTTACAGTCTAGCCAGACACATTTAACATTTACATTTAAGTCATTTAGCAGACGCTCTTATCCAGAGCGACTTACAAATTGGTGAATTCACCTTCTGACATCAGTGGAACAGCCACTTTACAATAGTGCATCTAAATCATTTAAGGGGGGGGGGGTGAGAAGGATTGCTTTATCCTTCACCTAGGTATTTGTAGTTGTCCACGTATTCTAGGTCAGAACCGTCCAGAGTAGAGATGCTTGTCGGGCGGGTGGGTGCGGGCAGCGAACGGTTGAAAAGCATGCATTTGGTTTTGCTAGCGTTTAAGAGCAGTTGGAGGCCATGGAAGGAGTGTTGTATGGCATTGAAGCTCGCTTGGAGGTTAGTTAACACAGTGTCCAAAAAAGGGCCAGATGTATACAGAATGGTGTCGTCTGCGTAGAGGTGGATCAGGGAATCAGCAGCAGCAAGAGCGATATTGTTGATATATACAGAGAAAGGAGTCAGCCCGAGAATTGAACCCTGTGGTACCCCCATAGAGACTGCCAGAGGTCCGGACAACAGGCCCTCCGATTTGACACACTGAACTCTGTCTGAGAAGTAGTTGGTGAACCAGGAGAGGCAGTCATTTGAGAAACCAAGGCTGTTGAGTCTGCCGATAAGAATGTGGTGATTGACAGAGTCGAAAGCCTTGGCCAGGTCAATGAATACAGCTGCACAGTATTGTATTTTATTGATGATGGTTATGATATCGTTCAGGACCTTGAGCGTGGCTGAGGTGCACCCATGACCAGCTCAGAAACCAGATTGCATAGCGGAGAAGGGATTCTAAATGGTCTACTGCCGTCCGCTAGATAATTACACCTCAAATACACAAATAGCTTAAACCTAACACTACTTTCCAATGTCTAAGAATATATTTCAACTGTATATTCATTCTAAGAGTATATAATTATATAAAACAGTGACAATATATAAGAACCGTAATTTATGATCTATCAGCTCCAACTCCAAGAGACAGCCCTCTTTGTACTTTCCCTCTGCCCAAATACAATGCTCATAGATCATTCCATCTAACCCATGTTTACTGCTGCTAGGCTCATTTAGAATTAGAAATGGATTCAAAAGGGCTCAAGTCAGTCTCCAACAGCAGTACATTTTGGACGTGATTGACTCACACAATTAATATGTCTGTTTCGTAAAGTCAGACTTCCCAACTATGCCGTGGTATCTGTCCACCTGCTGGTTTGAGGAAGTGATCCTTTCTTTAATTACGTAATTTATTGTAATCCTTTGTTTACTTCCAGTTGAATTTTACATTACATTTAAGTCATTTGGCAGACGCTCATATAGTTTAAAATGAATCACATTGCAATTAAAAGCTGGTCATGGAACTCAATTTCATGTTGGCAAAGCAACATCTGTCTTCTCTACTCTGTACCACCCTCAATCTCTTACCGCTCTCTCCCTCTCACTCTCTTCCTCTCTGCTCACTGTCTCCCTCTTTTCCTCTCTCTCTTCCTCTCCTCCTCTTACTCTCTCCCTCTCTTCCGCTCACTCTCTCCCTCTTCTTGTCCTCCACTCACTCACTCTCTCCCTCTCTGCTATCTTCCTCTCTCCCTCTCTTCCTCTGCTCACTCTCTCCCTCTTCTTGTCCTCCACTCACTCACTCTCTCCCTCTCTGCTATCTTCCTTTCTCCCTCTCTTCCTCTGCTCACTCTCTCCCTCTCTGCTATCTTCCTTTCTCCCTCTCTCTTTTTCCTCTCTTCCGCTCCCCTTTTTCCTGTCCTCCAGAGTGGCAGAAGACAGTGGCCCATAAACACAGGGAGCAGCTGCTACTGCAGGAGCTGGTGTCTCTGGTCAACCTGAGGGACGAGCTGGTCCACGACATGGATGCCAAGGAGAAAGGGTGAGACAGCCAGGGCTGCATCCAAAATGGTACCAAATGGTATTCCCTATATAGTGCACTACTTTTGACAAAAGCCTAATTGGCCCCTGGTAAAAAAAGTAGTGCACGATATAGGGAATCGGGTACCATTTGGGAAGCATCCCATGGCCCAGCTGAGTCACACACGCTGAATACACACAGCAAGCACAGAAGCTCATCTGGGAGGACGGTATGCTATGGGGTGAATGAGATGTCAGGTGTCTTTGTGAGTTTTGTCTTCCTCTGCCACACAGTTGAACGTAAGTTTGAGAGAGTGACTGTTTGATATGAGACTACTGTTCTATCTATTCTCTGCGCCTAGGGCTCTGGAGGAGGACGAGAGGCTGGAGAGAGGCCTGGAGCAGAGACGAAGGAAGTACAGCAAGAAGAGCAAGCAGGAGAAGTGTGCACTGCAGTAAGGCCTGGCGTTGGACACACCCGAACCAGTGGAAGTTCACACCCGAACCAGGCAGCCCAGTGGAAGGTCACACCCGAACCAGGCCGCCCAGTGGAAGGTCACCTGGATGCACATTGTTACTAAAGTTGTATGTGTGTGGATCATGACATCAACACTGCATGGAAGAGACTGAGAACTGTGTTATGGGACTGCACTAAGAGGACATAAAACACTGGCCACTCGCCCCCCTCTATGATATGACTGAGCCTCATTGCAACCTATGACTGGTTGTCAACAGTCACCCTGCTCTTCAGATTGTGTTTTGATTGGATTTAAGTTTTGTTTTTTTGTTCATAGTGTGTGTATATGTTGGGTTTTAATGTTGAGTAAATAACGACTCTAGAGATGCTTAACCAAGTTGAATTCTTCCAGAAGGGTCGATACAGCTGTAATCAGACAAAGACACAGCTTCCCCCGTGGTGGTAGTCATACCCCCCGTGGTGGTAGTCATACCCTCCGTGGTGGTAGTCATACCCCCCGTGGTGGTAGTCATACCCCCCGTGGTGGTAGTCATACCCCCCGTGGTGGTAGTCATACCCCCCCGTGGTGGTAGTCATACCCCCCGTGGTGGTAGTCATACCCACTTTGGGTGGAGTCTCCTCATCTCTAAACATTGCGTCATTCTTGCTAAATGTGGGCGGCAGGGTAGCCTAGTGGTTAGAGCGTTTGGACTAGTAACCGAAAGGTTGCAAGTTCGAATCCCTGAGCTGACAAAGTACAAATCTGTTGTTCTGCCCCTGAACTGGCAGTTAACCCACTATTGCTAGTCATTGAAAATAAGAATTTGTTCTTAACTGACTTGCCTAGTTAAATAAAGGTAAAATAAAAAAATTAACTTCAGGTCACAAAGACATATCCCTAACGAACTAATCACCAGATTAAGTGCCTTACACTTTTAGAAAAAAGCATTCCAAAATGGTTCTTCAACTGTCCCCATAGGATTTTTGGTTCCAGGTAGAACCCTCTTGGGTTTTACATGGAATCAAAAGGGTTCTACCTGGAACCAAAAATAGTTATTCAAAGGGTTCTCCCATGGGGATAGCCAATTAACCGTTTTAGGTTCTAGATAGCACCTTTCTTTCTAAGATACTGTATAATCTGTTACAGTAGTGCATTATGGGTTACTTCAAAAAGGTATTTTCTACTGAATGGGATATTAGGGAAGGGGCAGGGCTCCTGTACTTAGCTACATCAAATACCTACATTAGACCCATGCAGCAGGTGGATTGATTCACCCTGTGTCATCTATTGTTAAATAAGCAGTCTGATTATTGAAAATTACAATGGCGAAAAGGAAGTGAAATGCTGAATTTGTGCAAACAAAGAATGCCAAAACGAGCTTCCTCATTTATTGCAGTATGTTGGCTTGGACTGTGCAGACAGCACACAGCGAGCACCTGTTGTCTGATTCTTCATTGAGGTGAATGTATGTGGATGCTCCAACACTCAAGCAGAGTGGGAGATCTTGGATGAAAGAGGAAAAGGACAGAAGTCAGTGTACTGCAGCTTGGTGTCTGAAAGAACAAAGCAGTTTAAACGTGTTGGAAATATTTGAAGCTTTTATTTATTGAATAGGTATTTTCGACAGATAATCCTACCTATCCTGCCTGTCATATGTGCCTTTAACCAGATCCAGAGAAAACAGAAATGTTCAGAAGTAGGACTCAACTTCGTGTTCCTAGTTCTCACATGTTTATGCAGCGAGTTCAGTTACTGTTTGTGACATTAGTCTTGTCATGCCTTGTTTTCCATTGATTGCTTTTTGTTGTTTCGAAAGGTAAATAAGGAAGTGGAGTATGAAAATGATAAATTTCAAGGTGCTCTAAAATGTTAGAGAACAGGAATATTCAAACGGAAAACATGAGGCAAATGCATGTTTCTTAGTGTTTCCATCTTAACCGTACAACTATCAATTGCTATAGTCTTATGCACATTCTTATTAGCAAACCTGTAACATGCAAAAGTGTATGCATTAAACAAATAACCCTCATACATGATACAAAATATACACTTTACTTTAGCTAAAATATATTCTAGTATTAAAACTCCAGCACTTCGCTACAGCAGGATTACTGCAGATGTAGGATCTGAATTTGAGCCAGTTTGCTACAGCAGGAAAATAATCTTGCAGCAACAGGAAATGTGAATTATTATGTGTATTATAAGTAATGGACATTTTGTATGGGGTTGATACATTTATAATTAGGGCAAATCTAGTCTGAAATTTCAAAGTGGAAATTACAAACTTTAGAAGTATTTTTAAAACTCAAATACACTACAAGTTTGCGTTTCCTGCCATGCAGGAAAATTCTCTGCAACAAAAGAGTGATCAAATGAAGATCCTACATCTATATTATTGGCCAGGCAGGAGTGCACCAGAGCTTGATATTTGCTTGACATCTTCTCCTCTACACTTTGTGTAATGTTAAGTTATCATGAGCGCAGGCGTTTCTATTTCAGTGGGAGGAACTACTTAACAGAGTAAAAACATGATTCTGTCTGGAGTTATTTTGGGTGACACTGGAGTGATTTTTTTTGTTTTGTTTTAGAAGTGTTTGAATTTGTGTTCCAGCTTGTTCCCCCTCTGCCCCACTGTTGTTAGTTACTGTGTCAATGTTCCTACCACTGTGTGAGTTTGAGAGATTTTACTTTCAGTTTTCTGAAATAGCTTTTGGGGAAGGTTTTGTTTGTTTTAATGTACATTTGCACTATTTGTAATGTTTGGAGAATTAAAAGGTATCTTGGATAACTATTTTGGATCAGTATTCATTAATTCATATGGATATCATACATTTACATTATGAATCCATCAGGATTATCAGTTGTGCATTATATAATACAAAGTACATTTATATTCTCACTTAACCCCCATATTGATTTGTCCTTTAATGCTATAGCCGATAGAAAAACGTTGAAACAGTCAAAAAATAAATCATAAGGAATACGGTTTAGAAGTGTCTGTCCTATATCTAAGAGATATAAGAAAGCTCAGGATTGAACCCCTTTTTTTGTCGGCACAAAACTACTTCCATAATTCCTTCCATGAATTGTTTTCACCAGAACAGGGTTACCTTCAGACGGGTGTTTTGCGAGAGTCTCCCCTTTCCATAGTGGGGTCATATTAGGTTGTAGCCCAAACCGTTAGGACGCTACAGATGTTTTCATGAGAAGACTGATTTTCGGGATGTCTCCTGGTCTGACAAACAGCACTGTAGGTCTTCCACGGCAGATGGGGAAGGCCAACATAGGCAGATGTGGTGGGTTGAGATGCAGTCCATACTCAGTGACCACAGCTGAAATGCCCAATAATAGAGTATAAAGTTGGGTACATGTAACAGTATAACGCACCGCTAACTAAGCTAGCCGTTTCACATCCGTTACATATAGAAAGCCTTCCAAACTTTTTGGGACGCTGAAGCCCTAGGACGGTTCCCAAGAATGACGTTAGGGGAGGAAGAGGAAGCATTGAAAACAGGAAATTAATACTGGGGATTTTTGTATTACGTTAATTATATTGACGTCAATCGATTCATTAACCAACAATTATACCTGGCTACACTTCAAAGCCGAAACATATCCATAACTGAACGTCAGTGCTTGACTTTGGGAGGAGCTTTCCGGAGCTGAGTACCAACACCTCAAATTTATTTTTTTATTTCACCTTTATTTAACCAGGCAGGCTAGTTGAGAACAAGTTCTCATTTACAGCTGCGACCTGGCCAAGATAAAGATAATAACACATGGAGTAAACAATAAACAATCAATAACACAGTAGAAAAAAAGGAGTCTATATACATTGTGTGCAAAAGGCATGAGGAGGTAGGCGAATAATTACAATTTTAGCAGATTAACACTGGAGTGATAAATGTTATACTGCTTGAGCTCCTGTTCATCTAATAGAATATTAGCGCAAAAGTATTGTGCAGCTCCTAAATACAATACGTTTCAGCAACCAAAATGAGTACCGTCACATATTTGAGTTCAAGTCGAGCACTGCTGACCGTAGAAATCGACTTACTACCATGAAAGCCACTATTAGTGTGCCAATGCGTGGATGCTATTTCCCTTCGGGTTGTTTTTACTCCCAAACTATCTTTTGATATTTGTTTCATTAGTCCATTGTTGGTATAGTCCCAAAATGTTTTGCATGTCAGCCATCAAGATGTCACGATATATAACTTTCAAAATAGAGAAATACAGCCGCTATTTCCCTTCAGGTTGTTTTTAATCATTAATTTCCATTCCACTGAGAGTTGGTCCTCATTGTTAGTCTCAGTGTATTGCCTATGGGCACAATGATGATTTCGTTAATCCAGGGCACGAAGCTCTAGATCTGGAACTATAGGGGTCTGCCCAACAATAAAAACAATCGGGCGTATCCCATTTTTATTTGACCTTTTACCCGGCAAGTCAGTTAAGAACAAATTCTTATTTACAATGTAGGCCTAGGAACAGTGGGTTAGGGGCAGATTTGTAACTTGTCAGCCCGGGGGTAACCTTCCGGTTACAAGTCCAATGCTCTAACCACTAGGCTAACCTTCAGTCCCAAAGGTATGTTGTTTCGATTGGGTGCAGGATCATGTTGTAATGCGTTTTCCTGTTATTATGGAAACGAGATTGAATCTCGGGAATAACACAGGACTGCCCACTCCTGATGCAAGACTTGTTAACCCCTTATTGTCTCATGTCAAAGGATTATGTCAATTGCTCCTGGCCATAGAGAAATATGTACTTCCCTGACCTCTCCAATACATTTAAAAAACTGTATTGTATGTATGTGAGCTATCAAAAATAAACATTTCCAGAGAGCTGGTGTGTCATACATATGCCACTGGTATGGCCTGAAACTAAGAAGGATGGTATACTTAATTATAAAGTGAGAAAGTGCTGTGAAAAGTAATCATGTTCCTGTGATCTACGAATAGTTTATTCATTTTGTTTAATCATTCAGGAAACAGGCTTGAACCGCACACATGGAGCATGTCTGGCCACACAATGCATCCCCATGGGCCATATCCACAATGCTTTGTCAGCATGAGAAACAGCTACAGAAAAAAAAAGTATTTAGTCAGCCACGAATTGTGCAAGTTCTCCCACTTAAAAAGATGAGAGGCCTGTAATTTTCATCATAGGTACACTTCAACTATGACAGACAAAATGAGAAGAAAAAAATCCAGAAAATCACATTGTAGGATTTTTAATGAATTTATTTGCAAATGATGGTGAATAACAAATGTTCTCCACTTCGACTTGCGCTCCCTCCCTCCCTCCACTGAGACATAACCAAGAGTAATGAATTTACGTATGCCTACCAGTGGCAATTTTAGCTGTAAATCTTGGTGGGGCAAACTTACATTTTTGTTGTTGATGCATGCCAGCAAAGCCACCACACAACACTAAACAATACATGAACTGCACTATAATGGTGACAAAGGGTGCCTATAAAGCCTACATAAAACTGTCCCAACAGCCGAGATTTGTTTTCAGCACAGTGGAGTGAATCCTTGCCGCCGCTACACCTGGCTATCAGTGGAGCCTTGTCTGGCAGCGAAACAGTTCATGCAGCCTCATTTACTGCCTTTAAAAAAACATGGCTGACTTGCTTAAACAAATGTAGTTTCTTCTGACAATTGAAATGTAAGAACTATGGCATAAGGGGACAATAAGCGGATCAGAGGCAATCCGTAATTTAGATTGACATTAATGAGCGAGCTAAGACGGATTTAGTCAATATAACTATTTGTTCAGCACTTTTGATATGTACAGTGACAGAATTCAGAACATGGAGCGTTCTTACAGTATTCTCCCTGTACACCAAGTCAGAACCGTAGGATAAATAAAGGGGGCATATAAGCAGACAATGAAAGCTCTTACAGTGTTCGATGATGACATTTCTCTAAAACAGGCTATAGGCTACATGTGCACCACCAATTTAGAACAGTAGGCTAAGTTATGAGGGGGAAAGGGACCAAATGATTAAGGTGAGCCACATGCGCTACGAACAGCTTACTACACAACACACACTTAGTATTATTGTCGTAGCTACAGTATACATATCTCACTGGAATATTACATAATTTATGCAGCAGCATACAATATGTTGTTGGACTCACCTTGTTGTGCTGTGCTCACTTGAACAGCAAAGTTGCATGGCGGTCCTTCTAGTGGGCAAACTTTGTCATCAAAGTCTGGCATTCTCTGGATTTGTGGAGTTTAAGACAACTGGGAACTCAGAAAAAAAACTATGTTAAATCATGACATCAGTGATCTTCAGGTCAGAGCTCTAGGAAGAGGCCTGAGTTTCCGACTTGGAATTCCAAGTTGGATAACTGTTCAAAATGTATTTTCCCAGTCGGAGCTTGTTTTTTTCCTAGTTCCCAGTTGTTTTGAACTCACTGGTGTCTGAGATTTCCCCGTTCTGTGTTCCCAGTTATTTTGAATGCAGCTGAAGTCACGCTGGATTGACAGCATGGCCAATGTATTTAATATTTTCTGGCCAGTGGTGTTGCATGTGAATGTTTATCATTTTAAGCTTGGAAAAGTGAGCCTTAAAACCAGACTTGGACCACCTCTCCACTGAATAGCAGGCTAGTGATTGCTTTGCAGTTAGCTAACACTTGCAACTAGCCACTGATTCCTTCCAAACCACTCTGTTGAATATGCGATTTCCAACTTGTTGTGTAATGTTAATGTCCAATGGCCGATGAGCACCGATATGTTCTATCTATCGTTTCTCTTCATATGACAAGGATTTGCCAGTAGATTGTCAACATAATTCTTGAAGATGACTGCTTGTCTAGCTTTCTAGCTAAGATTTTGAAAGTATGATGTTGACATGATCAGTCCAATCAAGGCTACAGTAGATATAATGTGATTTGACGTAATTTTATCTGTGCCCAATAATCGTGAGCCTTATTGGATGGGCACTTCTAATGTAAATCTATGGCAGAACCCAAGGGGCTTGAATTTTTGAGTTCTCCCCGTAGATTTTGTGGTGACGTAGTGTCCCCATGAATGACATAACACTGATCCAATCACTGCGCAGCTAGAGAACATTACCAACGCGTCCGCTCTGTATTTTAAGCTGGCTGCCCCACCACCACAGAAAGCACTGAGCTCGGCTGAAACATCTGCATTTTGAGGCAGCCTTTGTTTGCAAACTGATATGTGATACGTATTGTCGCCAAACAAACATGCAAAACAGGTGGGTCTTTCACAATGACCGGTAGCAACTGTGACTACAAGACTACTTGGTCTGAAAAGTGAAATCACAGTCAGATTTTTTGTTGTGTGCGATAGATGACAGCAGAAAAATATTTAAAAGTTCGTAATACAACTAAAAAAGTATTTACAAGCAAAACCAGCCAAGATTACCATCTGTACAACGTAACTGTCATCGATGACAGTTGGCCCACATACTGCACATTTTAGCTGGCCCTGCCATCAGTAGATTTCTGCCTACGCCACTGAATTGAACTAAATGAAAACCTAGAGTGCATTTTAAGAAGCTATTCATTAGACTTCTACTTCTTCTACTGTTTACCATTACTCCACAATGACTGTTGCGACACCTCAGTCTCATAAGCAGGCCACAAATATCTGTTTTCTTTGTACTTGTACTGTGGAAAGCAGAAATTGACCAAAATGGCAGTCATGTGATTTAAAATCTGAAAAAAAGAAGAAGTGGGAGATATTGACCAATACTGGGCATGTGTTGATCAGTGGGAGGACAAGCATCCTTCATGGGATAACAGTAAGTCTGTACAGGATGACATCAGAAGCCAGTGAATAATATGCCTCTTCTCAAGACGTCTCTGCCTTCATATGACCTGTTATGAGCAGTTTTGTATAAGTGATTTTACACCTTTCTAAGCTTGATGAAGTTAACAAACTGAAAATCATCTTCGTAAATAATATTTGATTGGTTAATCATCATCATCAACAAAAAACAACAACTACAGAGAAAACAAAAACAGTGACCCCCCCCCCCCCCCCACTGACCCTTTCAGAATTATACTGTTCCTCTAAATGTAAATTATTCTAAAAAGTATTCTGCAAAATTAAATTATTTTGATAAAGAAGGTAGGACTAGGTATCTATGCATTTTTAATGGAGCTACTACTATAGGATATTTGAGTGACGGGATGGAGGTTATCAAATTAACTTCACGCCTCAGCACTCTAATCTTCCTTTCTGTCCTATTGTTATTCTAGCAAGGGGTGAGTGGAGGAGGGAACATAAAGTAATGTAATAGCCTCCAGGCGGTAGCGACATTCTTATGGTCAAACTGAGGATTCCAGGCTGAAAGAATTTCCCGCTATCGCAATATGACCAAAATATTTAACATGTAGCCCAGTTTAGCTATAGACGTCTTACAGACCAAATGCATTGTGGAAAAAGTGGTTCCTGTTTAAACTTTTTCATAATAGCACTTCGTCATCGCTTGAAGACAGCGGGTTCTGATATGTATATTGACAGAACTTGAGAAGACTGGGGAGTGTGCGGACGATGTCGGCCGTCAGGTGGAATGTTGTACTTTGGTTATGTATATACGGTGGCTGCACCTTTGCGCAAACAACCTCGCAAGAAGGTAAGTAATTCATACAGGTGTTCAAGATGACGTCCGAATAATATACATTGTTATGTATACGTTGACGAGCACGCAATAGCCTGTACTGTATATTTGATCATATTTTCAGATTAACAATAGTTTTCTTTTCAATTCTCCTGGTAGTAATATGCCTCTGTATTGTACATTACACTGCTAAAATGAATCAAATTATACTTGTATTTATATATATATTTTTAAATAGAATAGAACGTTTTGTATAATGTAATTAGTGCCACTGTCTGTGCACTTTACAGTATTTACATTTCATGCCAGAACACCATGTTATTTGAGAGCTGCAAAAGGCTTACATTATGGGTCAAATAAACCACTTTTACTTCCAATCCTCTCCCTTCGTTCCCCGTCTCTGTCCCCTCTCTCCTCTTCCTTTCAGTGGAGCTCTTCAACTCAGTCAAACAGGCCAGTCTGAAATGGACATCTTATCCAGACCCCAAAGCAGTACGTAGGATGGCTACCCATTCTGCTCTCTATGTCTAGCAGAAACATTAGACCAGTTACTTTATAGATCATTCATGAAATACATTTTTGGCCGGTTTCCCTGACACAGTTTAAGCACGAGAATCTCTGTTGAAGAGGCTTTTTAGTCCATTACTTGGTTAAATCTGTATGAGGGAAACTGCCCCCTGGTGTTTTTGGCCCTGTCCTACAGTAGGCCGATGGCTGTATGCCGAATAACATGTTGTATCATCCTCTCCTGTCACTACAGTGGAGTGAGAAATTACTGAAGATGGGTTCAGAGACCCAAGTCCCAGTCTATCAAGCCTGCGCTGTCAACAACAAACCCAGTTCAAGATCACTACTGACTAATTGGATTGCACGGAAGGATGCCTTGCGCCTGCTATTGGACCTACAATTCGCCCAGGAAGAGGAGTCATCATCTAATCAGCTGAGTCCACTCCAGGTCCACCTTCTGGAATCAGACTCTCCACTCACCAAATTTAGTGAATCTCAGAATCCCCTCAATCTAAAAACCTCTCAGACTTTCAGCACCACAACAGAAGTGCATCGGATCAAGGAGTACCTTCAAAACAGCCTGGAATTAGTGTTAAACACTGAGCCTCTCTCACACGACGGCTTCCATCTTGGATTCACCTACTCAGGGCCCTGCATCTTCCTATCCTCTGTCAGGCTGTACTACAGGAGATGTCCTTGTTTGGTCAGCCACCTTGTTGGGTTTGAGGGAGCGTCTGCAGGAGCGGGGCCATTGACAGGGTCCTGTGTTGAAGGCGCCGTGGGGGTAGAGGGACAAGTGGAGCCCCCTCAGAGGGAGTGCCAGGTGAATGGGACGTGGGGTCCACTGCAAGGGGGGTGCACCTGCGCCCCGGGTCACCAAGAAAAGGTGGACTCTTGTGAAGGTATGTGACGACCAACCCGAAAAACACCACTATGATGAGTTTGACTCTAGTAGATACACAGTATATTTTTTGGGACAGGAGTTTTTCCAGGTCAGGTCGCATAGTTGGGAAAAGCTCCTGGCCCCATATAAGGGCTAGCCGTCTATTTGAGGTAGTAGCCTTGACAGATTTATTTGGGTTTCTTCCAACAGCCTGTGGAGTTGGATACTACAAGGCAGCCAATGAGAGTGGGGGTTGTCGCTCGTGTCCACCCAACAGGAAGACGGACAGGGAGGGTGCAGAATGGTGTGACTGTCGTCAGGGGTACTTCAGCCTCCCAGGTGACCCGTATGTCATGGGGTGCACACGTAAGACACTCCGACGAGTTCCTCAAACCACATTATTTTTGTCATTTCGCAGAAGTATCAAACAAGATTAATGGACGAGTTGTGTAGAATGTAGTAAATAGTTCAACAACTTGCTTCAACTGAATAGGGATGTGTCATATTAGAGGAGTCAGAGAGGGTCATTCATGAATCTTAATAACAATGGGAAACAGGTTTGTAGATGACAACCATGTTTCTTTCATTTCCTAATTTTCTTATGTTGCAATATTTCGAGCTGTTTGGAACTTAGTATTTCTCTTCCACAGGGCCACCCTCTGCTCCTGTAAATGTAACAGTCCAGCGCCTCAATGACTCAATACTGACTCTGCTTTGGGACCCTCCCATTGACCTGGGGGGGAGGCAGGAAGTGATGTATGACGTGGAATGCTCAGAGAGAGAGGGAGGGACTGATGGTCAGTGGGCAGTGTGTGGCGAGGCGGTCATCTTTCTCCCTGCCTCAGCGGGACTGACCGTCACTGCAGTCAACCTCACATGGGTCAGCCCATGGTCGGACTACCGGCTGTCGGTCCAGGCAAGAAATGATGTGCCATTCCACCAGGGGGAAGCAGCGTCATCAACAGCATCCATAATCATTCATAGATGTGAGTGTCTGGATGATGTCATTACTACTACCTCATTCTAACACAGCTGTAACTGCTGCTGCTGATACAACGGGTGGGTCTAATCCTGAATGCTGATTGGTTAAAACTAAGGAAGAACATGTGAGTCATGATCAAGATAAGAATTGTACCATACTACTGTGATCATACCCTTATCACATCATAACATGTCATAGTGAGTTTGGATGATGTCATCACATTTGACATCGCTGTTACGGTATAGTAACAAAACCAAAACGGCTGATGCGAACAACGCTGCCTAAAGATAATCATGACTCAGAGCACTAACCTTGGCTGTTAAAAGCCTCACTGTGCCGATGCACACATGTGCAAGGTTATGGGTAACACATACAGCTCATTTCCTTTTGATGTAGAAGGACATGGAATGTCAGGACAGATATGAATCCAACCCACTTCAAATGATGTGAAGATACCCGTCTGTCTACAGGGAAATCTCTAGTGATAAACACCCCTGGTTCCATCCCCCTGGATCCTCACCACTCCCATGTGGAGGGTCCCTCTCCCTGGGTGATCATAGGAGCTCTACTGGGAGTCCTACTGCTGTTGATTCTGGTCCCTGCTGCTTTTTATTCTCTGCTACGCAAATACACCAAGCTCAGGTAAATACGCAAAGCTCAGGTAATTACACCAAGCTCAGGTAATTACACCAAGCTCAGGTAATTACACCAAGCTCAGGTAATTACACCAAGCTCAGGTAAATACGCAAAGCTCAGGTAAATACGCAAAGCTCAGATAATTACACCAAGCTCAGGTAATTACACCAAGCTCAGGTAATTACACCAAGCTCAGGTAATTACACCAAGCTCAGGTAAATACACCAAGCTCAGGTAATTACACCAAGCTCAGGTAATTACACCAAGCTCAGGTAATTACACCAAGCTCAGGTAATTACACCAAGCTCAGGTAAATACACCAAGCTCAGTTAAATACACCAAGCTCAGTTAAATACACCAAGCTCAGTTAAATACACCAAGCTCAGGTAAATACACATAGCTCAGGCAAACCAGAATACCCACCTGGGGACCAGAGGAGGCTGGTGGGAGGCGCTATAGGAGGAGGGGCTCATTGTCATGTCTGAAATGGAATTACTGGAACCGTATCAAACACATCAAACATATGGTATTCACGTTTGACTCTGTTCCAAAAATTACATTCCAGCCATTACAATGAGCCCGTCCTCCTATAGCTCCTCCCACCAGCCTCCTCTGCTGGGGACAGAGCCTTTGTGATCTAGCTTGGATGTAGAGGTTCATATATATATATATATTTATTTTCCAGTCAAGACCAGGAGGTGGAGCTGCTGCCTTCTCACTCAGGTGTGAGCTATGGTCGTAATGAGGGCCCACACACTGCCCCTCAGGAAGTCAACAGTGAGTCTGACACGGCCAGGAATTCACTATAAACAGTAGACACAGCATTTGACTAAGATAGACAGGAATGTCAGATGAACTATGTAGATAACAGTGTTGTGTCCCCATTTGATTCCCCCTCCGTTCTCTTTTCCCCCCCTCTCCTTTCTCTCGTCTCCTATAGTGGTGGTGGTACCTGGTGTGGTTCAGTTGCTGGAGAGTGTTGGTGACAGACTACTTACCAGTCTGAGGGATGTCCTGGTGGACAGGAACCAGCTGACCCTGGGAAAGGAGCTGGGAGCTGGTCAGTCAAGGAGACGTATCATATAACATTCTATTCTAGTCTGCGGCCTGCTTTTCTATTCTATCCTGATAATGAAGCATGTTCCAGTGAATTATAATGGGTTTTGACTCTACCTCCAGGAGAGTTTGGCTCTGTCTACGAGGGGATCTTTACTCCAGAGGAAGGGATAGACATCAAAGTAGCTGTCAAGACTATGAGAGGTACGCATCATTCAGGGAATTATCCCCATGTGAAACGAATGGATATCTTGAAATATCCCCATGTAAAACGAATGGATATCTTGAAATATCCCCATGTAACATGAATGGATATCTTGAAATATCCCCATGTGAAACGAATGGATATCTTGAAATATCCCCATGTGAAACGAATGGATATCTTGAAATATCCCCATGTAAAACGAATGGATATCTTGAAATATCCCCATGTGAAACGAATGGATATCTTGAAATATCCCCATGTAACATGAATGCAGTCTATTCCTTAGTACTGTATGTCTGTAGCACAGGATGCTGTTGAGGGGAGGACAGCCCATAATAATGGCTGAATGGAATGTTATCAAACACATGGGAACCGATGTTTGATACCATTCTATTTATTCCATTCCAGCCATTAATGAGCCCGCCCCCCCTGTGGTTTATATCGCTTATACCGTATGTTTTCTCCCTATGTGGCTTCAGTTGGACTCGACAGGCAGGAGGACTTAGAGTCGTTTCTGAAGGAAGCAGAGATCATGCAGCACTTTGACCATAACAACGTTGTCAAACTTCTTGGTAATTCTGTCCTACTAGCTCACCTTACTCTGTAATGTATTTTAATGCCGACTTTAATGCTATCACTCAACATTCCATTCATCCTTCAAATTCTTGTTGCAGTATTGGCATCCTCTGAAAGTATCTGTGTTTGTCCTGCAGGGGTCACCTTGGAGCAGGATTCTCCTTTGCCAGTCCCTCTGGTGATACTACCCTTCATGAAGCATGGAGACCTGCGCCGGTTCCTCATCGCTACCCGCTATGGGGATATTCCCATGGTGAGACACACACAACCACACACAAAGAGGCATGGACACAAGGACGCACATCACACGTGCACAGTCTCTGACTAATATGTATAATCTAAATGAATACCTCTTCCCTCCTCACAGTTTGTGCCTCACCAGAGTCTTCTGCGCTTCATGGTTGACATTGCAGCAGGGATGGAGTATCTGAGTTCGCATGGCTTTTTGCACAGGGACCTGGCTGCACGCAACTGCATGTAAGTCCACCAGGGGGTGCCAGTCAGTCAGAGTGTACTTACACGAAAGCCTCAGATAAGGAAGACCGCATCTATGTCACAGGAGGTCGGTGGCACCTTAATTGGGGAGGACGGGCTGGTGGTAAATGGATGGAGTGGAATTGTATCAAATACATCCAACGCATGTGTTTGATGCCATTCCATTTGCGTCATTCTAGACATTATTACGAGCCGTCCTCCCCTCAGCAGCCTCCACTGATCTATGTCCACACCATTGGTATTCAGCTAAGGGAATACTATACGATGAAACCTACCAACGTGTTCAATGAGGATGGGTAAGGTTCTTCCAGGCCTTGGAGGACATGGTACCAAGAAACACAGACTGATTTCAGGATAGTGGGATGGATGGATACACCAGTTGGTAAATCAATTGAAACAAAGCCTTGTCACATTGAATAGGTCAACAGATCACCATGCAATAGTACACATGTTTTATTTGTAGCTGTAAGTACATATTATTAAATAGTGTACAACGTAGTTGACTACCGGTCAGACTTGTTGTGTTTGTATCTGTGTGTGTCTTTCCCAAGTTGGGGATGATGTGTGTGTGTGTGTGTGTGTGTGTGTGTCTTTCCCAGGTTGGGGGATGATGTGTGTGTGTGTGTGTGTGTGTGTGTGTGTGTGTGTGTGTGTGTCTTTCCCAGGTTGGGGGATGATGTGTGTGTGTGTGTGTGTGTGTGTGTGTGTGTGTGTGTCTTTCCCAGGTTGGGGATGATGTGTGTGTGTGTGTGTGTGTGTGTGTGTGTGTGTGTGTGTGTGTGTGTGTGTGTGTGTGTGTGTGTGTGTGTGTGTGTGTGTGTGTGTCTTTCCCAGGTTGGGGGATGATGTGTGTGTGTGTGTGTGTGTGTGTGTGTGTGTGTGTGTGTGTGTGTGTGTGTGTCTTTCCCAGGTTGGGGGATGATGTGTGTGTGTGTGTGTGTCTTTCCCAGGTTGGGGGATGATGTGTGTGTGTGTGTGTGTCTTTCCCAGGTTGCGGGATGATGTGTGTGTGTGTGTGTCTTTCCCAGGTTGCAGATGATGTGTGTGTGTGTGTGTGTGTGTGTGTGTGTCTGTCTGTCTTTCCCAGGTTGGGGATGATGTGTGTGTGTGTGTGTGTGTCTTTCCCAGGTTGGGGGGATGATGTGTGTGTGTCTTTCCCAGGTTGGGGGATGATGTGTGTGTGTGTCTTTCCCAGGTTGGGGATGATGTGTGTGTGTGTGTGTGTGTCTTTCCCAGGTTGGGGGATGATGTGTGTGTGTGTGTGTGTGTGTGTGTGTGTGTGTGTGTGTGTGTGTGTGTGTGTGTGTGTGTGTGTGTGTGTGTGTGTGTGTGTGTGTGTGTGTGTGTGTCTTTTCCAGGTTGGAGGATGATGCGTGTGTGTGTGTGTGTGTGTGTGTGTCTTTTCCAGGTTGGAGGATGATGTGTGTGTGTGTGTGTGTCTTTTCCAGTTTGGAGGATGATGTGTGTGTGTGTGTGTGTGTCTTTTCCAGGTTGGAAGATGATGTGTGTGTGTGTGTGTCTTTTCCAGGTTGGAGGATGATGTGTGTGTGTGTGTGTGTGTGTGTGTCTTTTCCAGGTTGGAGGATGATGTGTGTGTGTGTGTGTGTCTTTTCCAGGTTGGAGGATGATGTGTGTGTGTGTGTCTTTTCCAGGTTGGAGGATGATGTGTGTGTGTGTGTGTGTGTGTGTGTGTGTGTGTGTGTGTGTGTGTGTGTGTGTCTTTTCCAGGTTGGAGGATGATGTGTGTGTGTGTGTGTGTGTGTGTGTGTGTGTGTGTGTGTGTGTGTGTGTGTCTTTTCCAGGTTGGAGGATGATGTGTGTGTGTGTGTGTGTGTCTTTTCCAGGTTGGAAGATGATGTGTGTGTGTGTGTGTCTTTTCCAGGTTGGAGGATGATGTGTGTGTGTGTGTGTGTGTGTCTTTTCCAGGTTGGAGGATGATGTGTGTGTGTGTGTCTTTTCCAGGTTGGAGGATGATGTGTGTGTGTGTGTCTTTTCCAGGTTGGAGGATGATGTGTGTGTGTGTGTCTTTTCCAGGTTGGAGGATGATGTGTGTGTGTGTGTCTTTTCCAGGTTGGAGGATGATGTGTGTGTGTGTGTGTGTGTGTGTGTGTGTGTGTGTGTGTGTGTGTGTGTATGTGTCTTTCCCAGGTTGGGGGATGACACGTGTGTGTGTGTCTTTTCCAGGTTGGGGGATGATATGTGTATGTGTCTTTCCCAGGTTGGGGGATGACGCGTGTGTGTGTGTGTGTGTGTGTGTGTGTGTGTGTGTGTGTGTGTGTGTGTGTGTGTGTGTGTGTGTGTGTGTGTGTGTGTGTGTGTCTTTTCTAGGTTGGGGGATGACGTGTGTGTGTGTGTGTTTGTGTGTGTCTTTTCCAGGTTGGGGGATGATATGTGTGTGTGTCTTTCCCAGGTTGGGGGATGACTTGCGCGTGTGTGTGGCTGACTTTGGCCTCTCCAAGAAGACATACAGCAACAACTACTACAGACAGACAGTGACTATCCGAATGCCGGTCAAGTGGATGGCCATAGAGAGCCTTTCAGAGTCCATCTTTACTAGCAAGAGTGACGTGGTAAGTCACACATGACAAAGAGATGACTGACTTGCATGACATCTGACTGACCCATCACTTGGACCAGCAGTGTGAGCTGACCCTGTGACCTGACCAGGGCAAACTCTGTATGCTACTCATTACTGAAGCTAGCAGAGGGTGATCATAAAGATAGCTGTAAATAACTGGCTGTTATGCCAATGCATGTTTAAATTGAAGAAAGTGTGTGTGTGTGTGTGTGTGTGTGTGTGTGTGTGTGTGTGTGTGTGTGTGTGTGTGTGTGTGTGTGTGTGTGTGTGTGTGTGTGTGTGTGTGTGTCCCTTTACTACAGTGGTCATTTGCGGTCACCATGTGGGAGATAGTGTCCAGGGGAAGGACACCGTATCCTGGGGTCCACAACCATGAGCTCCTGGAGCTGCTGAACGCTGGACACAGACTCAAGCTTACTGATTGTGATGACAAACTGTGAGTCCTCACTTTATTCTTGTCTAGTTTAGTAGTATGACCTCACTTGTTATGGAGTCAATGGGGGAATGTAGCTCAATGCATGTTCACAAGAACTGATGCTAGTTTTGTGAACGTAGATATGGTTACCAGTAGCCTGTGTTTACAATGTAATGTGTGAGTGCAATAATTAATTGAATTTGAAGCTGTATTTAGTGAAAACTTCAGTTTACAGATTCACACAGAGTTGCTGACAACTTGGGCCATGTTTGAATCCCACTGGGCAAAAACTGGTTGAATCAATGTTGTTTCCACGTCATTTCAGCCCAAATCTGTAATGTGATGACGTTGAATCAACATGGAAAACAGATTGCATTTCCAAAAAGTCATCAATGTCAGGGAATTTTGTATTTTTTCACCCAACTTTTAACCTACATCCAATGACAGGATGACGTTTTTGGTCGATTTGACGTTGAATTCACATTATTTGACAACTCAACCAAATGTAAATTAAAGCCAGTGGTGAAAAAAAGTACTCAATTGTCATACTTGAGTAAAGATACCTTAATAGAAAATGCCTCAAGTAAAAATGGAAGTCACTCAGTAAAATACTACTTGAGTAAAAGTCTAAAAGTATCTGGTTTTATATGTACTTAAGTACAGATATGGAAGAAATACTAAATTGTCATACTTCAGTAAAAGTATGAAGTAAAAGTAAATGCTATACATCAAATTCCTTTTATTAAGCAAACCAGATGGCATGATGTTCTTGTTTTTTAAATTTACGGACGGCCAGGGACACACTCCAACACTCAGACATTATTTACAAATGCAGTATTTGTGTTTAGTGAGTTCTCCAGATCAGAGGCAGTAGGGTTGACAACACGTTATATTAATAGGTATGTGAATTGGACCATATTGCTGTCCTGCTGAGCATTCAAAATGTGACGAGTACTTTTGGGTATCAGGGAAAATGTATGAAGTAAAAAGGACGTATTTTCTTCAGGAATGTAGTGGAGTAAAAGCAAAGTAATGTCCAGATACCCCCCAAAACGACTTTAGTAGTACTTTAAAGTATTTTTACTTAAGTACTTTACACCACTGATCAAAGCTAGATGTTGAACTGACGTCTGTGCCCAGTAGGACATAAATTGCGCCTGGTTTCTCCCCAAATATTTATTGGCTAGCTTCTGGACCTCCCCTGTAGTTCTAACTAATTGAATCAACGTGAGCCTTATTGGCACGACAGGCTGTAACTGAGAGTTGGGTAACATGGAGCATGTCCACAGAGGTGATATTGTCTGTGTAATTAATTATATGTTCACCCTGCCTCTCCCTCCCTCTCAATCTATCTTCCTTCCTCTCTCTGATACGGTGTCTCTTTCCTTTGTTCTCTCTCAATCCATCTTCTTCTCCCCTTCTCTCTTCCTTTCTGCACTGTCTGACTTATTCCTCTCTCTCTCCCTCCCTCTCTACCTCCCTCCCTCCCTCCCTCTCCCACTCGCTCTCTACCTCCCTCTCTCTCTCTCTCTCCCTCCCTCCCTCCCTCTCATCTCGTGAGATGAGGGAGAAAATATATACTGTATATATGCACTGTATATCTACTCATCTCATCCCTGCACCTCTCATCTCCCCCCTAGTTATGAGGTGATGCTGAGTTGTTGGCACAGGGAGCCAGGACACAGGCCTGATTTCAGGGAGCTGGGGGAGACGCTCAAAGCCCTTCTGTTTGAGCTTCCCCGCTGGAGGCCAGCCAGGAGGCCCACTACATCAACCAGGGCCTGGAGGCTGCCACTTACAGTCCGTGGGTTGCCTATGGATATGACAACCCCAGTTTCGAGGAGGGCGCAGTGGGGAACGTGTACCTGCCCACCCCTGTGGGGGCTGGGGCTTATGCTAAACCTCCACCCAAGAAAGATGAGGAAGGATATCTGTTATGTACGAAAACTGAGTCTGCTGTGTCGACAGTGGATTAGGAAGGCATTGTGGGTGTTTTATAGATGATATTTGTGAAAGAGTCTCTGCTTTTGTTTTGTGTTTCAGTCAGTTTGGTGTTTTATGTTCTGTCAGCTACGGTTATAGCCTACAACAATCCAAGCGTGTTTGAATGTGTTTATTCCATGCGTCATCTCTGTGGTTAGATACCTCGGCACAAATCAACATATCAAATTTTGATAAATTCAAATCACCTTGACACTTTTACATGTACAGTATCTCGCTCTCCCTATGTGTGTGTGTGTGTGTGGCAGACAGATTGCTGGGCATTACCTTCTCTACTGATGATTGTTGTGCCACAATGTTTCTCCAACTTCTGTAAATAATGTTTGATAATCAAATATGTTGTTTTTTTTTATAATGAACATTGTTTTAGGGATGATCTTTGAAACCCATAACTACATAAAAGCATTACATTTTTCCAGAGTTCAAATTTGCATGAAGAAAGAGTGATATTGTGCAAGAATAGAGTGTGATGTGTCACCAAAGATAGTACAGTATGAAGATAAGCTAAAACTGCTTCTCCAAAAGAAATCCCCGATCACACTTGTTTGCGAGCTCATGGCGACGTTAGCTTGCAATGCGCATGCGTAGATACACGTCACCGGGCGGAACTGCGCGTATGCAGGCCGTCAAATCAAAGGCACTCCGTTCTAAAGTTGTTTTTCACGAAAATGTAAACGTGTCAGTTTGTCACTTTCGCTAGTTTGGAGTAATAACATGTTCAACTATTTAAGACATTGGCTCTGATCTAGGTTGTGCCTTTAGATTTCGAAAAAGTAACAAAGGAATAATTTTTCCATTTTCTCATTGTCTTCTCAAACCCCGGCGGGTCTGTTTCACTAGCGTTCGCAGCAGTCTCGCGATGTTGCGCCTTTGGGCTTAGAAAGTCTGCGGTGTCACCATGTCCAGGTATGGTGTATTCATGACAACTGGGAACTCGAATAGAAACGAGGTCAAATCATGACGTCAGTGATCTTTAGGTCGGAAAGTTGGAGCTCTAGAAAAAGGTCCGAGTTCCCGACTTGGAATACTGAGTTGGAGCAATTTTTTTTTTAGTTCCCAGTTGTCTTGATCGCACTAAAGTCGGAGATTTCCGAGTTCCTCGTCTTGATCGCACTAAAATCGGAGATTTCCAAGTTCCTAGTTGTTTTGAACGCGGAAGTAGACTTTGAACTACAACTCCCATCATCAGACCCTTTCTAGATTTGTCTGTAGTGCCACATCATTTGATGTCACTGCCGCACCTGCGCAGCCATCTTGTACTTTGAGCGAGGAGCGGACACAGAAAGAAATCAAAAGGATCAAATAAACCTGTCAAATTAGAAGTAGGAATGTCCTTAAACGTTATATAGCCTCATAACGATTAGACACCCAAGAAGGACAAGGTTAGGTTAAAAAAAAGACGGTGAAATAGATATTCAAGTGCTTCGGATATCCAGACCTACAAGTCATCTATCTTTTGCTTGTGAGTGAGAGGAAGGAACAGTCAAATCGCCGAAAGAAAAACATCAGTCAAATCATGAATCCAGAATAGTGAGTAGACCCGCCGACCACTAATATTTTACTGTAATGGTACATGAATTATCAAACAAGCTATTGTTTGGTGCGGTCAGTTCCATAACATGAGTTTCGAGCGGTATGTAGCTATTCAGCTAGCTAGCGTCAGCTGATCTCTTTCCTGTGCCAACCAACGCTAGCTAGCATAATGTTTTACATACACATAGCTAGCTAGGCATCACGTCATTGATATAACGTTACGCATTGTCAGTAAATACAGCTAGCTTTCTTGTTCCTCAAACATCTGTCACTTGTGTGTGGCCCTGAAATGCTCAGTGCGGTGGCGACCGGAGAATTAGGACGTTGTGCTTAAACGTCACCCCGGTGCTGTAGTTACAGTAGCAGGTGAGATCTGAGATCGCTTTGTCAGAAACTCACAGTTCTGTGAAGGTTTTTTGTCTCTAGCTGCAACGTAATGTAGCTAACTAGCTAATAATAACTATGTTAATGTTCGGGCCAAGACTTAGGTGCTACTGAGCCAGAGTATATGGGCTTGAGGAGACGAGATCTGCTCTGACGCACAGGATCCTCAATTCAAAGTCCCATTGACCAGCTGTGCAAACGTTATGCCAATTCCTTTCGGTACTCACCAGAATATGCTATTTCGCCGAACAACTATCGGCATTACTGCCGTTACCAACGTTATGTACTTAAAAAAAAAGGTCTAAATAAAACTAATATTCTTTCGCGATACTGTAGTGCTGCTGGATCAGTCGTCCTGTGCGCGGCAGTAATGAGTATTTTTTTTTATTGGAGGTGCTGAAGGGAGAAGGAGCCTCGTAAGGAGACCAGAGTGTGGGTGTGTCAAAGACGCTGTGCCATAGATTAGACCAGGGATTGGGCAATTTTGATGGGGGTGGGGGCCACAAAAAAACGGAACTCATCATGAGGGGCCAGTGGCTCATGGGTCTGCATACCCACATTGATACCCCCCACCTTGCAGGCAAAACATTTTAGCAGCCACACTCTTGACAGTGAAGAGAACATTTACTTTTTAAAGTTCATTTCCTGCAATTCTACACATTTGTCCATAGTGTGGAGGCAGATGTTTGCAGTTTTTAATATAACTGATGATCAATTGGTTTAGATAGTTGGCTGCTAGACTAATTTACCAATCTATAAAATGTTAGCTGACATGGGCTAATTGAGTGACTGCTGATTCGTTTTCCGTACACCCACTCCTTTCCGTACACCCACTCGCCCATACTCCAGTCGCCATATTGGACTGCAGCGAGCCATACTTGGCCGAAGGTGGATTTGGGAGTACACACAGTGTGTCACGGCAGTAATGATGATAGTTGCTCAGCATAATATTAAACATTTAGTTCTGTGTACAGCCAGAGGCACAGCTAAATGCCCTGTGTAGAAGTAGTTGCTTGAACACAAATTAATATTGGTATCACCATGATGTGATAATTTCTTGCCTGGGCAGTCTTTCTCCACACTTTCTCTATATTGGCCTTAAGCCTATCCTAAGCTATCCAAAGTAGTGTTGCAAGGTATACTAGTACCACCGCAATATCACGGTACCAAAACATAATTAAACTTATTTAAGATACCAACATTTTAGAATACCGTTTCATATGATACTACCACATTTTTCAGCCCTACCGATCGAAAGAACCTGCTGGCGCCTATTGTAAAGAAGTTTATAAAGTCCTTTTTGTTGATAAATCCAGTTGAATTTAAGAAAAAGCCATTAGTCTCCTTGTATGCGCAGGTCCAATAATATCCATTTCACTTTCATGCGCATATCACGTGTGGCAGCTGTAATCATCAAGCTACATCCTCTGCCAGCTCTCACTCACCTGCTTCTCTCCATCCTCTCTTCATGCACATCTATTTTTCCATCAGTTTTTAAAATATAATTTAGCCGTGATGGTGAGCAGGGATACAGACCCTGATGAGTCTTCTTTTAGAGTTGTACATTTGTTACATTGGTGCAGCGTGCAGTGTGCCATGTTGATACATTGTATAATTTCATCGCCTGTTATAACCAAGAGCACTCACCAGCCTGTGGAGACTTTGCAAGTTCACTGTCATGCCTCCTCTGAGTGTCAGAGAGGGAAACTGGAGCACCGTTCACGACAGGCATGTCTGCAGCTTTACAGCAAAGAAAACGGTTTGTCTCTAGTCTAAACGGTTCAAATATGACCCATATTACCTATCGGGATTAGCACACATTTTATATAATTTCACAAACAACGTTGTTCAGTCATGTTACCTAGCTAGCTGACAGTAGGTCTAGGCACATTTGATTGGCCCAGGAAAAAAGGACAAGGCTCTGCTTTCTTGAGATGTATTTCAAAAAGTAGGATTAATTTAGGCCTAATAACTATTTCAAAAATCTATTTCTTACAAGTGCTCTTTAAATTCTGTTTGGTTCCTAACGTCTTAAAAGTTGGTAGCAGTGTGTGTGTATTTGTTGGAGAGAGAGGTGTGTGTGTGTGTGTGTTTATGAGAGAGGGAGATCAGGGAGGGTGTGTGTGTCTGTTAACTGAAGGGTAAAGAAGATTTCATGTTGTGTTTTCCCCTTACTGCTACAATAACATGTAGATCATTATGCATGTATACTGAATGAAAATATAAACGCAACAATTTCAAAGATTTTACTTAGTTATAGTACATAGAAGGACATCAGTCAATTGAAATAAATAAATTAGGCCCTAATCTATGGGTTTCACATTACTGGGCAGTGGCCATGAGAGGGCTTAGGCCCACCCATTTGGGAGTCAGGCCCAGCCAATCAGAATGTGTTTTCCCCCACAAAAGGGCTTTATTACAGAACTACGTCTCAGCAACCCCCCTCCTCCTCCGATCCCACAGGCCAAGAAGCCGGATGTGGAGGTCTGGTCTGGCGTGATCACGTGGCTGTGGTTGTGAGGCCAGTTGGATGTACTGCCTAATTCTCTAAAATGACGTTGGAGGCGGATTATGAGCATTCAATTCTCTGGCAACAGCTCTGTTGGACATGCCTGCAGTCAACATGCCAATTGCACGCTCCCTCATCTGTGGTGTTGTGACACAACTGAACATTCCAGTTGCCTTTTATTGCCTCCAGCACAAGATGCACCTGTGTAATGATCATGCTGTTTAATCAGCTTCTTGATATGCCACACCGGTCAGGTAGATGGATAAACATGAAACACTTTACATGTTGCGATTTATATTTTTGTTGAGTATATATTCCTTCCTCCCATTCCTCCAGCCAAATCACAGATATGCATTTGCAAATATGAGCAAATCAGCCATTCTATGCCGTATTTTATGTTTGTTTTGAGTGAGAAGTGTGAATTTCAGTGACAGGTTTTTGCGTAGCACATGGGTAAAACGTTTAGAAAACAGAAACAACCGTCCGGGGGACGGGGCGAACAGGACACTTGGCCACTGATTATTTAAAAAAATCTTCCCGTGGTATTGCGATACTACTCTATCATATCGTTAGTAAAACTTTGGTACCGCGACAACACGAATCCTAAATAGAATAAATTGATGCAACTTGACATCAGTAGTAGGGCTTATTACTATTGTCAAGTAGCAACAGTGTTTATAATGTCTAGTCTTTGGTCTAATGCTGGATGCTTTAATTTCAGTGACTACCTGTTCAAGCTCCTCCTTATTGGTGACTCCGGTGTGGGAAAGTCCTGTCTTCTGCTCCGCTTTGCTGTAAGTCTACTCACTGTATATACTATTACTGTACACAGCTATTTAGTAAGTGGCGTTCAGGTGCCTTCTGTCAAAAATGCAGTTTCCTGGATCTGTCTAACTGTTCTCTCTTCCCTGCCTCCAGGATGACACGTACACAGAGAGCTACATCAGCACAATCGGTGTAGACTTCAAGATCCGTACCATCGAGCTGGACGGCAAGACCATCAAACTACAGATTGTGAGTCTGAGACAATGACCAACACCACGACCAACACCTCTACCACCACCACTACCAACTCCTCTACCACCACCACAACCAACACCTCTACCTCCACCACTACCAACTCCTCACCACGACCAACACCTCTACCTCCACCACTACCAACTCCTCTACCTCTACCAACACTTCTACCTCTACCAACACCTCTACCACTACCAACACCTCTACCTCTACCAACACCTCTAACACTACCAACTCCACTACCACTACCTCTACCACTACCAACACCTCTACCACTACCAACTCCACTACCACTACCTCCACCACTACCTCCACCACTACCTCTACCACTACCACTACCAACTCCTTTACCACTACCAACTCCTCTACCTCCACCACTACCAACACCACTACCACTACCAACTCCTCTACCACTACCTCCACCTCTACCACTACCAACTCCTCTACCTCCACCACTACCAACTCCTCTACCACCACCACTACCAACTCCTCCACCACTACCAACACCTCTACCACCACCACTACCAACTCCTCTACCACCACCACTACCAACTCCTCTACCACCACCACTACCAACTCCTCTACCACCACCACTACCAACTCCTCTACCACCACCACTACCAACTCCTCTACCACTACCAACTCCTCTACCACTACCAACTCCTCTACCACTACCAACTCCTCTACCACTACCAACTCCTCTACCACTACCAACTCCTCTACCACCTCTACCACTACCAACACCTCTACCACTACCTCTAACAACACCACTACCAACACCACTACCACTACCTCTAACAACACCACCACCTCTACCACCACCTCTACCAACACCTCTACCAACACCACTACCACCAGCTCTACCACTACCAACACCACTACCACCACCTCTACCACTACCAACACCTCTACCAACACCTCTACCACTACCAACTAGTTGACCGATTTATGATTTTTCAACGCCGATACCTATTATTGGAGGACCAAAAAAGCAGATACCGATTAATCTGACAATTTTTTTATTCATTTATTTGTAATAATGACAATTACAACAATACGGAATGAACACTTATTTTAACTTAATATAATACATCAATAAAAATCAATTTAGCCTCAAATTATGTTCAATTTGGTTTAAATAATGCAAAAACAAAGTGTTGGAGAAGTAAAAGTGCAATATGTGCCATGTAAGAAAGCTAAACGTGTAAGTTCTTTGCTCAGAACATGAAAACATATGAAAGTTGGTGGTTCCTTTTAACATGAGACTTAAATATTCCAAGGTAAGAGGTTTTAGGTTGTAGTTAATATAGTATTTGTAGGACTGTTTTTCTCTATACCATTTGTATTTCATATACCTTTGACTATTGGATGTTCTTATAGGCACTATAGTATTGCCAGTGTAACAGTATAGCTTCCGTCCCTCTCCTCGCCTTGAACCAGGAACACATTGACAACAGCCACACTCGAAGCAGCGTTACCCATTGATTCACAAAAGCTGCGGCCCTTGCAGAGCAAGGGGAATAACTACTCCTCAGAGCGAGTGACGTTTGAAACGCTATTAGCGCGTACCCAGCTAACTAGCTAGCCATTTCACATCGGTTACACCTGCTATTAGGCTGATAGGCTTGAAGTCATAAACAGCGCTGTGCTTGCGAAGAGCTGCTGGCAAAACGCACTAAAGTGCTGTTTGAATGAATGCTTACGAGCCTGCAGCTGCCTACCACTGCTCAGTCAGACTGCTCTATCAAATCATAGCCTTAAATATAACATAACACACACAAATACAAGCCTTTGGTCATTAATATGGTCAAATCCGGAAACTACCATTTCGAAAACAAAACGTTTATTATTTCAGTGAAATACGGAACCGTTCTGTATATTATCTAACGGGTGGCATCCCTAAGTCTAAATATTCTTGTTACATTGCACAACCTTCAATGTATGTCATAATTATGTAACATTTTGGCAAATTATTTCGCAATGAGCCAGGCTGCCCAAACTGTTGCATATACACTGACTCTGCGTGCAATGAACGCAAGAGAAGGAACACAATTTCACCTGGTTAATATTGCCTGCTAACCTGGATTTCTTTTAGCTAAATATGCAGGTTTAAAAATATATACTGTGTATTGATTTTAAGAAAAGTATTGGTATTTATGGTTAGGTACAGTCGTCCAATGATTGTGCTTTTTTCGCAAATGCGCTTTTGTTAAATCATCCCCCAGTGTTGCGTTGATTATATGCAGGACACGCTAGATAAACTAGTAATATTATCAACAATGTGTAGTTATAACTAGTGGTTATGATTGATTGTTTTTTATAAGATAAGTTTAATGCTAGCTGGCAACTTACCTTGGCTTCTACTGCATTCGTGTAACAGGGAGGCTCCTCGTGGAGTGCAATGAGAGGCAGGTGGTTAGAGTGTTGGACTAGTTAACTGTAAGGTTGCAAATTTAGATCCCCCCTGGCTGACAAGGTGAAAATCTGTCGTTCTGCCCCTGAACAAGGCAGTTAACCCACCGTTCCTAGGCAGTCATTGAAAATAAGAATGTGTTCTTAACTGACTTGCCTAATTAAATAAAGGTATAAAAAAAATCGGCACCCAAAAATACAGATTTCCTATAGTTATGAAAACTTGAAATCGGCCCTAATTAATCGGCCATTCCGATTAATCGGTCGACCCCTACTACCAACATCACCGCACCACCACTACCAACAGTGTGACTACCACCACTGACCCAAATTATTTGTCTGGTTCAAGATTTTTTGTTGTGTCGAGCAGCTGCAAATGTATATATTTTGTTATGGCACACGAGACACCTGTCTTATTTGCACCCATCTCAGTGAACTAATCCACTGCGGAGGCACAGTTCAAGAAGGGAGTGTGGCTGCGCTATGCACATCTCTCCAGAATGCGCTCTCTCCCGCAAATTTGTGCACATTCATTGTTTCTTAACTCCATTGTGTGAATTGTTTGCGTTTAATTGTTAGTATCTATCAATTCCCCATTACATACAGTATCACCAGTAGTATATTTACTGTTAATTCCTTTCATTTCTAATCTACAATGTTTGTTTGGTTACGGTAATGTCTGTTAATGCGTTCAATATATTATTAATCCTAGTCTTTTACCATTCTCATTGAGGAGTGGACATGTTATTTACAGAGCGCACAACCTATGCAACATTTGTGAGAAACTTGTTTTTGGTTTATTTCATTCCATTTACGAGTTTTGTCAATTTAGTCATTGTCTGTTGTTTGGAGAGCTCCTGTCCATGTTGAGTGAGGACGCGCTCCTGATTACGCATAGAAGCTGGCCAATAGGCTACCGGGCATGCTGGCACATGTAGGCATATAAATGTGCCCATTTTGGGGTCTGATAGTATTTCTGATTGGCTTAATGCACCACCGCTAATGACCTGTGGAGCTTCTCAAAGTAATGTTTTCTTCACCTCTAACAGCAAGCAAAACAGTCTGTTTTTAACATCCATTGAGAATTACAATAGTTCCTCATTTAAATAGGCCTACGTGATTACTTCTTATCCCAAGCGCAAATAAGGGAAAGGGGGATACCTAGTCAGTTGTTCAACTGAAATGTGTCTTCCACATTTAACCCCTCTGAATCAGAGAGGTGCGAAGTAGCCTAAAGCTGTGTGTCTGTCCCGAACTCACTGGCATTGTAAAGGCCGAATATTTTAGACAATGTTACAAGGAGCTTCCGTTCTGACCCAAGTTTATAGTTGACAATGTTTTAAGTTCATTGCAGACAGGCCATTTTTAGCCAATGTGATTTATATAATATTTATTTTAATCAGGATATTTTCTACCTGCAATGAGTTTGTTTTCTTCATAGGCTAGTTTTACATATTTGGCAATAGAAGTAACTTATGTTTATCATTTTCATTTAGGTTTGGATTGAATTTTGATGAACCACATGACAATGATTTTGAGATATGAAGACATTATTATAAATTAAATGAAACTATATGCATATGAAAACCATAACTGGCATGCAGATTGGTAGAGATGGTAAGATAAATGGCCGTGCCACATGAGACAGTTTGCAGACTCTTTGTGTAGCCTTTTACCGGCAACTTCCGGAGAGTAACGACAGAATCTGGGAAAGCCAGTAGGAGCGGGAAGAGGATGGTCGGGACAGGTTAGGTTTTTTTTTTTTTTCTGGTTATCTGTATCTCTGGCTCCCTCTTGAGTAATTTGTCTTATTTCATCAAACAGTGAGCTTAAAGCATCAGACAAGCTCAATGCATGTATCTTTGATTTTATTAAAACAACACCACCGCCCACTCCCGACACCACCACCACTGCCCACTCCCGACACCACCACCACTGTCCACTCCCGACACCACCACCACTGTCCACTCCCGACACCACCACCACTGTCCACTCCCGACACCACCACCACTGTCCACTCCCGACACCACCACCACTGTCCACTCCCGACACCACCACCACTGTCCACTCCCGACACCACCACCACTGCCCACTCCCGACACCACCACCACTGCCCACTCCCGACACCACCACCACCGCCCACTCCCGACACCACCACCACCGCCCACTCCCGACACCGCCCACTCCCGACACCGCCCACTCCCGACACCGCCCACTCCCGACACCGTCCACTCCCGACACCGCCACCACCGTCCACTCCCGACACCGCCACCACCGTCCACTCCCGACACCACCACCACCGCCCACTCCCGACACCACCACCACCGCCCACTCCCGACACCGCCCACTCCCGACACCGCCCACTCCCGACACCGCCCACTCCCGACGCCACCACCACCGTCCACTCCCGACACCACCACCACCGTCCACTCCCGACACCACCACCACCGTCCACTCCCGACACCACCACCACCGTCCACTCCCGACACCACCACCACCGCCCACTCCCGACACCACCACCACCGTCCACTCCCGACACCACCACCACCGTCCACTCCCGACACCACCACCACTGTCCACTCCCGACACCACCACCACTGTCCACTCCCGACACCACCACCACTGTCCACTCCCGACACCACCACCACTGTCCACTCCCGACACCACCACCACTGCCCACTCCCGACACCACCACCACTGCCCACTCCCGACACCACCACCACCGCCCACTCCCGACACCACCACCACCGCCCACTCCCGACACCGCCCACTCCCGACACCGCCCACTCCCGACACCGCCCACTCCCGACACCGTCCACTCCCGACACCGCCACCACCGTCCACTCCCGACACCGCCACCACCGTCCACTCCCGACACCACCACCACCGCCCACTCCCGACACCACCACCACCGCCCACTCCCGACACCGCCCACTCCCGACACCGCCCACTCCCGACACCGCCCACTCCCGACGCCACCACCACCGTCCACTCCCGACACCACCACCACCGTCCACTCCCGACACCACCACCACCGTCCACTCCCGACACCACCACCACCGTCCACTCCCGACACCACCACCACCGCCCACTCCCGACACCACCACCACCGTCCACTCCCGACACCACCACCACCGTCCACTCCCGACACCACCACCACTGTCCACTCCCGACACCACCACCACTGTCCACTCCCGACACCACCACCACCGTCCACTCCCGACACCACCACCACCGCCCACTCCCGACACCACCACCGCCCACTCCCGACACCACCACCACCGCCCACTCCCGACACCACCACCACCGCCCACTCCCGACACCACCACCACCGCCCACTCCCGACACCACCACCACCGCCCACTCCCGACACCGCCCACTCCCGACACCGCCCACTCCCGACACCGCCCACTCCCGACACCGCCCACTCCCGACACCGCCACCACCGCCCACTCCCGACACCACCACCACCGCCCACTCCCGACACCGCCCACTCCCGACACCGCCCACTCCCGACACCGCCCACTCCCGACACCGCCCACTCCCGACACCGCCACCACCGTCCACTCCCGACACCGCCACCACCGTCCACTCCCGACACCGCCACCACCGTCCACTCCCGACACCGCCACCACCGTCCACTCCCGACACCACCACCACCGTCCACTCCCGACACCACCACCACCGTCCACTCCCGACACCACCACCACTGTCCACTCCCGACACCACCACCACTGTCCACTCCCGACACCACCACCACTGTCCACTCCCGACACCACCACCACCGCCCACTCCCGACACCACCACCACCGCCCACTCCCGACACCACCACCACCGCCCACTCCCGACACCACCACCACCGCCCACTCCCGACACCACCACCACCGCCCACTCCCGACACCGCCCACTCCCGACCGCCCACTCCCGACACCGCCCACTCCCGACACCGCCACCACCGTCCACTCCCGACACCACCACCACCGTCCACTCCCGACACCACCGTCCACTCCCGACACCACCACCACCGCCCACTCCCGACACCACCACCACCGCCCACTCCCGACACCGCCCACTCCCGACACCGCCCACTCCCGACACCGCCCACTCCCGACACCGCCCACTCCCGACACCGCCCACTCCCGACGCCACCACCACCGCCCACTCCCGACGCCACCACCACCGTCCACTCCCGACACCACCACCACCGTCCACTCCCGACACCACCACCACCGTCCACTCCCGACACCACCACCACCGTCCACTCCCGACACCACCACCACCGTCCACTCCCGACACCACCACCACCGTCCACTCCCGACACCACCACCACCGTCCACTCCCGACACCACCACCGCCGTCCACTCCCGACACCACCACCGCCGTCCACTCCCGACACCACCACCGCCGCCCACTCCCGACACCACCACCGCCGCCCACTCCCGACACCACCACCGCCGCCCACTCCCGACACCACCACCACCGCCCACTCCCGACACCACCACCACCGCCCACTCCCGACACCGCCCACTCCCGACACCGCCCACTCCCGACACCGCCCACTCCCGACACCGCCCACTCCCGACACCGCCACCACCGCCCACTCCCGACACCACCACCACCGCCCACTCCCGACACCGCCCACTCCCGACACCGCCCACTCCCGACACCGCCCACTCCCGACACCGCCACCACCGTCCACTCCCGACACCACCACCACCGTCCACTCCCGACACCACCACCACCGTCCACTCCCGACACCACCACCACCGTCCACTCCCGACACCACCACCACCGCCCACTCCCGACACCGCTCACTCCCGACACCGCCCACTCCCGACACCGCCCACTCCCGACACCGCCCTCCCGACCCGCCCACTCCCGGCACCGCCCACTCCCGACACCGCCACCACCCACTCCCGACACCGCCCACTCCCGACACCGCCACCACCCACTCCCGACACCACCACCACCGCCCACTCCCGACACCGCCACCACCGCCCACTCCCGACACCACCACCACCGCCCACACCCGACACCGCCCTCCCGACACCGCCCACCCCGACCCGCCCACTCCCGACACCGCCACCACCGCCCACTCCCGACACCACCACCACCGCCCACTCCCGACACCGCCCTCCCGACACCGCCCACTCCCGACACCGCCACCACCGTCCACTCCCGACACCACCACCACCGTCCACTCCCGACACCACCACCACCGTCCACTCCGACACCACCACCACCGTCCACTCCCGACACCACCACCACCGCCCACTCCCGACACCACCACCACCGCCCACTCCCGACACCGCCCACTCCCGACACCGCCCACTCCCGACACCGCCCACTCCCGACACCGCCCACTCCCGACACCGCCCACTCCCGACACCGCCCACTCCCGACACCGCCCACTCCCGACACCGCCCTCCCGACACCGCCCACTCCCGACACCGCCCTCCCGACACCGCCCCTCCCGACACCGCCCACTCCCGACACCGCCCACTCCCGACACCGCCCTCCCGACACCGCCCTCCCGACACCGCCCACTCCCGACACCGCCACCGCCCACTCCCGACACCGCCACCACCACTCCCGACACCACCACCACCGCCCACTCCCGACACCACCACCACCGCCCACTCCCGACACCGCCACCACCGCCCACTCCCGACACCACCACCACCGCCCACTCCCGACACCACCACCACCGCCCCCTCCCGACACCGCCCTCCCGACACCGCCCACTCCCGACACCGCCCACTCCCGACACCGCCCACTCCCGACACCGCCCACTCCCGACACCGCCACCACCGCCCACTCCCGACACCGCCACCACCGTCCACTCCCGACACCGCCACCACCGTCCACTCCCGACACCGCCACCACCGTCCACTCCCGACACCGCCACCACCGTCCACTCCCGACACCACCACCACCGCCCACTCCCGACACCACCACCACCGCCCACTCCCGACACCACCACCACCGCCCACTCCCGACACCACCACCACCGCCCACTCCCGACACCACCACCACCGCCCACTCCCGACACCACCACCACCGCCCACTCCCGACACCGCCCACTCCCGACACCGCCCACTCCCGACACCGCCCACTCCCGACACCGCCCACTCCCGACACCGCCCACTCCCGACACCGCCCACTCCCGACACCGCCACCACCGCCCACTCCCGACACCGCCACCACCGTCCACTCCCGACACCGCCACCACCGTCCACTCCCGACACCGCCACCACCGTCCACTCCCGACACCGCCACCACCGTCCACTCCCGACACCGCCACCACCGTCCACTCCCGACACCGCCACCACCGCCCACTCCCGACACCACCACCACCGCCCACTCCCGACACCACCACCACCGCCCACTCCCGACACCACCACCACCGCCCACTCCCGACACCACCACCACCGCCCTCCCGACACCACCACCACCGCCCACTCCCGACACCACCACCACCCACTCCCGACCGCCGCCTCCCGACACCGCCCTCCCGCCCGCCCACTCCCGACACCGCCCCTCCCGACACCGCCCACTCCCGACACCGCCCACTCCCGACACCGCCCACTCCCGACACCGCCCACTCCCGACACCGCCCACTCCCGCCACCGCCCACTCCCGACCCCGCCCACTCCCGACACCGCCCTCCCGGCCCGCCCACTCCCGACACCGCCCACTCCCGACACCGCCCCCGACACCCGCCACCGCCCCTCCCGCCACCACCGCCCACTCCCGCCACCACCGCCCACTCCCGCCACCACCGCCCACTCCCGACACCGCCACCACCGTCCACTCCCGACACCGCCACCACCGTCCACTCCCGACACCGCCACCACCGTCCACTCCCGACACCGCCACCACCGTCCACTCCCGACACCGCCACCACCGCCCACTCCCGACACCGCCACCACCGCCCCTCCCGACACCGCCACCACCGCCCACTCCCGACACCGCCCACTCCCGACACCGCCCACCCGGCCGCCCACTCCCGACGCCACCACCACCGTCCACTCCCGACGCCACCACCACCGTCCACTCCCGACACCACCACCACCGCCCACTCCCGACACCACCACCACCGCCCACTCCCGACACCGCCCACTCCCGACACCGCCCCACTCCCGACACCGCCCACTCCCGACACCGCCACCACCGCCCACTCCCGACACCACCACCACCGCCCACTCCCGACACCACCACCACCGCCCACTCCCGACACCGCCCACTCCCGACACCGCCCACTCCCGACACCGCCCACTCCCGACACCGCCACCACCGTCCACTCCCGACACCACCACCACCGTCCACTCCCGACGCCACCACCACCGCCCTCCCGACACCACCACCACCGCCCACTCCCGACACCACCACCACCGCCCACTCCCGACACCGCCCTCCCGACACCGCCCACTCCCGACACCGCCCACTCCCGACCGCCCACTCCCGACACCGCCCACTCCCGACACCGCCACCACCGCCCACTCCCGACACCGCCACCACCGCCCACTCCCGACACCACCACCACCGCCCACTCCCGACACCACCACCACCGCCCACTCCCGACACCACCACCACCGCCCACTCCCGACACCACCACCACCGCCCACTCCCGACACCACCACCACCGCCCACTCCCGACACCACCACCACCGCCCACTCCCGACACCGCCCACTCCCGACACCGCCCTCCCGACACCGCCCACTCCCGACACCCCACTCCCGACACCGCCACCACCGCCCACTCCCGACACCGCCACCACCGCCCACTCCCGACACCGCCCACTCCCGACACCGCCCACTCCCGACACCGCCCTCCCGGCACCGCCCACTCCCGACACCGCCACCACCGTCCACTCCCGACACCGCCACCACCGTCCACTCCCGACACCGCCCACTCCCGACACCGCCCACTCCCGACACCGCCCACTCCCGACACCGCCCACTCCCGACACCGCCACCACCGTCCACTCCCGACACCGCCACCACCGTCCACTCCCGACACCGCCACCACCGTCCACTCCCGACACCACCACCACCGTCCACTCCCGACACCACCACCACCGTCCACTCCCGACACCACCACCACCGTCCACTCCCGACACCACCACCACCGCCCACTCCCGACACCACCACCACCGCCACTCCCGACACCACCACCACCGCCCACTCCCGACACCACCACCACCGCCCACTCCCGACACCACCACCACCGCCCACTCCCGACACCCCCCACACCGCCCACTCCCGACACCACCACCACCGCCCACTCCCGACACCACCACCACCGCCCACTCCCGGCACCGCCCACTCCCGACACCGCCCTCTCCCGACACCGCCCACTCCCGACACCGCCCTCCCGACACCGCCCTCCCGACACCGCCCTCTCCGACACCGCCCTCCCGACACCGCCCACTCCCGACACCGCCCACTCCCGACACCGCCCCTCCCGACACCGCCCACTCCCGACACCGCCCACTCCCGACACCGCCCTCCCGACACCGCCCACTCCCGACACCGCCCCACTCCCGACACCGCCCACTCCCGGCACCGCCCTCCCGACACCGCCCACTCCCGACACCGCCCACTCCCGACACCGCCACCACCGCCCACTCCCGACACCGCCACCACCGCCCACTCCCGACACCGCCACCACCGCCCACTCCCGACACCGCCACCACCGTCCACTCCCGACACCGCCACCACCGTCCACTCCCGACACCGCCACCACCGTCCACTCCCGACACCGCCACCACCGTCCACTCCCCGACACCGCCACCACCGTCCACTCCCGACACCGCCACCACCGTCCACTCCCGACACCGCCACCACCGTCCACTCCCGACACCGCCACCACCGTCCACTCCCGACACCGCCACCACCGTCCACTCCCGACACCGCCACCACCGTCCACTCCCGACACCGCCACCACCGTCCACTCCCGACACCGCCACCACCGCCCACTCCCGACACCGCCACCACCGCCCACTCCCGACACCGCCCACTCCCGACACCGCCCACTCCCGGCCGCCCTCTCCGGCCGCCCCCTCCCGACCCGCCCACTCCCGACACCGCCCACTCCCGACACCGCCCTCTCCCGACACCGCCCACTCCCGACACCGCCCACTCCCGACACCGCCCACTCCCGACACCGCCCACTCCCGACACCGCCCACTCCCGACACCGCCCACTCCCCGACACCGCCCACTCCCGACACCGCCCACTCCCGCCACCGCCCACTCCCGACACCGCCACCACCGCCCACTCCCGACACCGCCACCACCGCCCACTCCCGACACCGCCACCACCGTCCACTCCCGACACCGCCACCACCGTCCACTCCCGACACCGCCACCACCGTCCACTCCCGACACCGCCACCACCGTCCACTCCCGACACCGCCACCACCGTCCACTCCCGACACCGCCACCACCGTCCACTCCCGACACCGCCACCACCGTCCACTCCCGACACCGCCACCACCGTCCACTCCCGACACCGCCACCACCGTCCACTCCCGACACCGCCACCACCGTCCACTCCCGACACCGCCACCACCGTCCACTCCCGACACCGCCACCACCGTCCACTCCCGACACCGCCACCACCGTCCACTCCCGACACCGCCACCACCGTCCACTCCCGACACCGTCCACTCCCGACACCGCCCACTCCCGACACCGCCCACTCCCGACACCGCCCACTCCCGACACCGCCCTCCCGACACCGCCCACTCCCCACACCGCCCTCCCGACACCGCCCTCCCGACACCGCCCACTCCCGACACCGCCCACTCCCGACACCGCCCACTCCCGACACCGCCCACTCCCGACACCGCCCACTCCCGACACCGCCCACTCCCGACACCGCCACCACCGCCCACTCCCGACACCGCCACCACCGCCCACTCCCGACACCGCCACCACCGCCCACTCCCGACACCGCCACCACCGTCCACTCCCGACACCGCCACCACCGTCCACTCCCGACACCGCCACCACCGTCCACTCCCGACACCGCCACCACCGTCCACTCCCGACACCGCCACCACCGTCCACTCCCGACACCGCCACCACCGTCCACTCCCGACACCGCCCACTCCCGACACCGCCCACTCCCGACGCCACCACCACCGTCCACTCCCGACACCACCACCACCGCCCACTCCCGACACCACCACCACCGCCCACTCCCGACACCACCACCACCGCCCACTCCCGACACCACCGCCCACTCCCGACGCCACCGCCCACTCCCGACGCCACCACCGCCACAACCACCCACTCCCGACGCCACCGCCCACTCCCAACCGCCACCGTCCACTCCCGACACCACCACCACCGTCCACTCCCGACACCACCACCACCGTCCACTCCCGACACCACCACCACCGTCCACTCCCGACACCACCACCACCGTCCACTCCCGACACCACCACCACCGTCCACTCCCGACACCACCACCACCGTCCACTCCCGACACCACCACCACCGCCCACTCCCGACACCACCACCACCGCCCACTCCCGACACCACCACCACCGCCCACTCCCGACACCGCCCACTCCCGACACCGCCCACTCCCGACACCGCCCACTCCCGACACCGCCCACTCCCGACACCGCCCACTCCCGACACCGCCCACTCCCGACGCCACCACCACCGTCCACTCCCGACACCACCACCACCGCCCACTCCCGACGCCACCACCACCGCCCACTCCCGACGCCACCACCACCGTCCACTCCCGACGCCACCACCACCGTCCACTCCCGACGCCACCACCACCGTCCACTCCCGCGCCACCACCACCGTCCACTCCCGACGCCACCACCACCGTCCACTCCCGACGCCACCACCACCGTCCACTCCCGACGCCACCACCACCGTCCACTCCCGCGCCACCACCACCGCCCACTCCCGACACCACCACCACCGCCCACTCCCGACACCGCCCACTCCCGACACCGCCCACTCCCCGACGCCACCACCACCGACCACTCCCGACACCACCACCACCGACCACTCCCGACACCACCACCACCGCCCACTCCCGACACCACCACCACCGTCCACTCCCGCGCCACCACCACCGTCCACTCCCGACGCCACCACCACCGTCCACTCCCGACGCCACCACCACCGCCCACTCCCGACACCGCCCTCCCGACACCGCCCACTCCCGACGCCACCACCACCGTCCACTCCCGACACCACCACCACCGTCCACTCCCGACACCACCACCACCGCCCACTCCCGACACCACCACCACCGTCCACTCCCGACGCCACCACCACCGTCCACTCCCGACGCCACCACCACCGTCCACTCCCGACGCCACCACCACCGTCCACTCCCGACGCCACCACCACAGCCCACTCCCGACACCACCACCACCGCCCACTCCCGACACCACCACCACCGTCCACTCCCGACGCCACCACCACCGTCCACTCCCGACGCCACCACCACCGTCCACTCCCGACGCCACCACCATCGTCCACTCCCGACGCCACCACCACCGTCCACTCCCGACGCCACCACCACCGTCCACTCCCGACGCCACCACCACCGCCCACTCCCGACACCACCACCACCGCCCACTCCCGACACCGCCCACTCCCGACACCGCCCACTCCCGACGCCACCACCACCGTCCACTCCCGACACCACCACCACCGTCCACTCCCGACACCACCACCACCGTCCACTCCCGACACCACCACCACCGTCCACTCCCGACACCACCACCACCGCCCACTCCCGACACCACCACCACCGTCCACTCCCGACGCCACCACCACCGTCCACTCCCGACGCCACCACCACCGTCCACTCCCGACGCCACCACCACCGTCCACTCCCGACGCCACCACCACCGTCCACTCCCGACGCCACCACCACAGCCCACTCCCGACGCCACCACCACAGCCCACTCCCGACGCCACCACCACAGCCCACTCCCGACGCCACCACCACCGCCCACTCCCGACTCCCGACGCCACCGCCCACTCCCGACGCCACCGCCCACTCCCGACGCCACCGCCCACTCCCGACGCCACCGCCCACTCCCGACGCCACCACCGCCACAACCACCCACTCCCGACGCCACCACCACCGTCCACTCCCGACACCACCACCACCGCCCACTCCCGACGCCACCGCCCACTCCCGACGCCACCACCGCCACAACCACCCACTCCCGACGCCACCGCCCACTCCCAACCGCCACCGCCCACTCCCGACGCCACCACCGCCACAACCGTCCACTCCCGACGCCACCACCACCGTCCACTCCCGACGCCACCACCACCGTCCACTCCCGACGCCACCACCACCGTCCACTCCCGACGCCACCACCACCGTCCACTCCCGACGCCACCACCACCGTCCACTCCCGACGCCACCACCACCGTCCACTCCCGACGCCACCACCACAGCCCACTCCCGACGCCACCACCACCGCCCACTCCCGACGCCACCACCACCGCCCACTCCCGACTCCCGACGCCACCGCCCACTCCCGACGCCACCGCCCACTCCCGACGCCACCGCCCACTCCCGACGCCGCCACAACCACCCACTCCCGACGCCACCACCACCGTCCACTCCCGACACCACCACCACCGCCCACTCCCGACGCCACCGCCCACTCCCGACGCCACCACCGCCACAACCACCCACTCCCGACGCCACCGCCCACTCCCAACCGCCACCGCCCACTCCCGACGCCACCACCGCCACAACCACCCACTCCCGACACCACCACCACCGCCCACTCCCAACACCCACCGCCCACTCCCAACACCGCCACCGCCCACTCCCAACACCGCCACCGCCCACTCCCAACACCGCCACCGCCCACTCCCAACACCGCCCACTCCCAACACCGCCACCGCCCACTCCCAACACCACCACCGCCCACTCCCAACACCGCCACCGCCCACTCCCAACACCGCCCACTCCCAACACCGCCACCGCCCACTCCCCGCGCCTTTATTCCAACACCATTTCCTGATGTTCTAAAGGCTTGACTAGATTTGATAAACGGTTCAGTAACCGAGTTATGTTGCTTAGCTTTACCTCCTGTGTTTTCTCTGTAGTTTAACGACTCGCCCTAAGGCTAAACAACAGGGACCCTGTTCTGTTCCTAACATGCCTCTTTAGATCCAAGGAGGGGCACTATAGATGTTAGTGTGATTTTCTATTGACCATACATACCTAGTGCTAATCCAGATGCTTTTAGGACAGGAACGATGTGAACTTGGGTGACGACAGGCAAGTGTGTGTTTTTAGTCATTTAAATGAACCTGGTCTGTTTTGTTTGTTGGCATTAAACAAATCTCTCTCCCCTCCATGTCACTTTTGTCATTCTCCACACCCTCCCTCTCTCAGTGGGACACTGCTGGTCAGGAGAGGTTCCGCACCATCACCTCCAGTTACTACAGGGGAGCCCACGGCATCATCGTGGTCTACGATGTCACAGATCAGGTGGGTTATTAGTTCAGAGGCGATCTGTGCTAAGACCTAGTCCTACTGGGTTTTAACTATTCTTAATCAAATGCTGTACTTCCCAAGTCCTTTTGACATACTAAAATGTTGTCTTTTGCATGGACATATTAGCCCTTTACCTGTTTCTCACATGCCTGTAGGATAGGCAGCCATTCACTGTCACTAATCTCACACTCTGTCTTGTGTATCTCCGTCCTGCTCTGTAGGAGTCGTACAACAATGTGAAGCAGTGGCTGCAGGAGATCGATCGCTACGCCAGCGAGAACGTCAACAAGCTGCTGGTGGGGAACAAGTGTGACCTCACCACCAAGAAAGTAGTGGACTACACAACAGCCAAGGTACAGCTACCATACAACACCTACAATCCCAGATGAAATGCACTCCCAACGAGTAGTGTTTAGGAGATTTCAGGCTACACAAATCAATTATCGAATTTCTTTGTTTTGAGCGCTCAATATCTCTCTAAATCTATATCATCATTAATGTGGTAATACCTGAGGGGATCGAATGCATAATATTAGATCTTTAAAAAAAAATGTTTTTTCATTGGCCAGATAAAAAAGAAAGATACTTTGAGTCAAAAGTATAGATATAAAATTGTGATAAGTTAACTGTATAAATAATTTCCCCACCACTAGTGCATATTAAACTCACAGACAAAATTACGCACCATACTGCCAGTACTTTTTGACAATTTAACGCATAATACAATACCAACATTTTTGAACCGTTATACAGCTTTTTAATGAACAATACAACAGGCTGAGAGAGGCTGGACTGAGGGCTTGTTGGCCTGTTGTAAGGCAGGTCCTCACCAGACATCACCGACGACAACGTTGCCTCTGGGCACAAACCCACCGTCGCTGGAACAGACGGGACTGTGCTCTTCACTGACGAGTCGCGGTTTTGTCTCACCAGGGGTGATGGTCGGATTCACGTTTATCGTCGAAGGAATGAGCGTTACACCGAGGCCTGTACTCTGGAGAGGGATCGATTTGGAGGTGGAGGGTCCATCATGGTCTGGGGCGGTGTGTCACAGCATCATCGGACTAAGCTTGTTTTCATTGCAGGCAATCTCAACGCTGTGCATTACAGGGAAGACATCCTCCTCCCCCATGTGGTACCCTTCGTGCAGGCTCATCCTGACATGACCCTCCAGCATGACAATGCCACCAGCCATACTGTTCTTTCTGTGAGTGATTTCCCGCAAGACAGGAATGTCAGTGTTCTGTCATGGCCAGCAAATAGTCTGGATCTCAATCCCATTGAGCACGTCTGAGACCAGTTGGAACGGAGGGTGAGGGATAGGGCCATTCCCCCCCCAGAAATGTCCGGGGACTTGCAGGTGCCTTGGTAGAAGAGTGGGATAACATCTCACAGCAAGACCTGACAAATCTGGTGCAGTCCATGAGAAGGAGATGCACTACAGTACTTAATGCAGCTGGTGGTCACACTGTTACTTTTCATTTTGACACCCCCTCTTCTTTCAGGGACACATTATTCCATTTCTGTTAGTCACGTGTCTGTGGAACTTGTTCACTTTATGTCTGTTTTTGAATCTTGTTATGTTCATACACATATTTACACATGTTAAGTTTGCTGAAAATAAACACAGTTGATTGTGCGAGGACGTTTCTTTTTTTGCAGAGGTTACACACACACACACACACACACAAAATACATACGTTTGACCCCTATCTATTCTGTCCCTATTTGCCGCCTGCAGGAATTTGCTGACTCCCTGGCCATCCCCTTCCTGGAAACGAGTGCCAAGAACGCCACCAACGTGGAGCAGGCCTTCATGACCATGGCTGCTGAGATCAAGAAGAGGATGGGCCCCGGGGCCACAGCTGGAGGGGACAAGCCCAACCTGAAGATAGACAGCACCCCTGTCAGGCAGTCTGGGGGGGGGTGCTGTTAAACTGGACTCTGTTCTGGATGCTCTCCTCTTCTTCACCCTCCCTGCTCTGGGCTTCACTTCCTCCACCTCTTAGTCCCTCAGCCTCCCTCCCATCTCCCGTTCTCTTACTCTTGCCGCGGGATGGGTGGTTGGATAGGGAGGGGAGGAGTTGAGGGGTGAGAACTGGGGAATGACTTTAAGACCGTATCTCCCCACAAAAAAAGTAAAGAGAAAAGTTAGGTGGGGGGTTAGGTTTTCTTTTTTTCCAAGCGATGAGTCAGGAACGTAAACAGATATGAGAAAAGATTGGTATTGACTTAGAGGAGAACTGGGTGATAGAAGATTAGGTTTTAGATTCCGGCGAGCGCTTATCTCCCTCCTGTGTACACACACACACACACACACACACACACACACACGCAAACAGACAGACAGAACAGGGGGCGGAGTGATTCTCCCATAGGAAGTCGTCACAGGTGAGGTTCTCTTTCCTTTAGGCTATGTCTGTCATTGCTATCCAATAGCAAATTCAGTTTAGAGTGCTACAGTAATCTGTCATTTATGTATTGGACCTGTTTTATCTCAGACTGCTGGGGTGCCTTGTAGTCATGGCGATGTGTCACCATCTTAAGTCTGTTTATAGGTATCAAGTGAGTGACGTTTTCAATCTAGCCTACGGTCTACGTTCCACATGTAATAGTAACACTAATGCACTATTTATACCCATGTATCCATCCATCCATCCATTGTATGAACTGAATTGGCGTTGGGGCAGACTGCACCACTACCAGCGTCCTAACAACGGAGTCATCCATCATTAATCGATGAGGATACGGGTATCTTAGAATTAGAATGAATAGACCGGACTCTGAAGGAAGGCATCAGCAGAGAGGGGAGAGACATACACTTTGTCTGTGTGGAGAAGAGGGTGCTGGGAAGGATCCTCTGACTCCCCGTAGAGCCTGAGCTTTAGGTTGATTCGACACAGAACAGGAGAACTTTTGGTTGAACTTGGAATCACTGCTTCCCTCTATCCCTTCATCCCTCTACATGCAGACGGGAGGATGGAGTGAGAGAGACTCTTGGTTTTTGAGTGCTTTAATATACTGTATGGTGTTAGTTAGCTCACATCACTCTTGTTAGAATTTCACATGTAAAAAAAGACCAAACAAAAAAAAATAATGCATAAATATTTGAGATCTGCTTAAGTCATGTTTGTATGTCTTTTAAGTTGTCAGGACTCTATATTACAGTATGCCCAAGGTGGTTCTTCAACATAAACAGACAGTGTACACACACACACACACACACACACACACAGAACGGGGCATGACGTAGTACTAGATTAGTGGCGGAAGTATGTCGAGGCTTGGGAAAGTGATATTCAACTAATTAACAGGATATATGAAACAAGAAATTGGCAATATTCTCTCTTCATATTCATAGATTATTGTTCATATTATTTTATTGTTATTACAATGATTTTATTATTTGATATTTGTATATTCTGTAGTTTTTTTCTAATCGAAAAATCTTGTAAAAATTGCTTGAAATGTTGTCCAACATCCTTTATCGGGTGGGTTGGGATGTTGTTTGGTCGGAGGAGTTGGGGAGTTGTCTCTGAAAGCTACTGTTCCCTCCTGTGCCTCACTGGACTCCGAAAGATACGGACCGCGTGTAGCATGTCACACCACAGGTTCTTTACGCCTTGGCCATGGCCCACTTCTCAGACCGTGTTGCCATCCACCATTTGTCATCACGTGTCCCACAGTGCTTTTCTTTTATGTTTGTCATGGTTTCACGTCAGTTAGTGTGGTCATTATGAAGCGTAGCCAACTCATTACCCCTCTCTAGATCAGTGCGTGAATGGTGTTCTTCAATCTACATCATTGTCAACTGCTAGCTAGTTCCAGTAGCCTCTATATAGCTGAAGACATGGCGTGTGTTTGGCAGATCAGAATGTGTGTTAATGGGCCTGGCTGTCCTGACTGAGTCTCCTTCTACAGGAACCTGCCCTGCGTCGTTCCCTTCCCAGTCTGTCCTCATGCTTCTCATGGCTGTGTGTGATTTCTCAGGCATTCCTAGGGAACTATGGAACCGAGCAGGAAAGTGGAGAAAACCCTCCAACCCCTGACCTTAACCAACCCCTGACCTTAACCAACCCCTGACCTTAACCTACCCCTGACCTTAACCTACCCCTGACCTTAACCTACCCCTGACCTTAACCAACCCCTGACCTTAACCTACCCCTGACCTTAACCTACCCCTGACCTTAACCAACCCCTGACCTTAACCTACCCCTGACCTTAACCTACCCCTGACCTTAACCTACCCCTGACCTTAACCTACCCCTGACCTTAACCTACCCCTGACCTTAACCTACCCCTGACCTTAACCTACCCCTGACCTTAACCGACCCCTGACCTTAACCTACCCCCTGACCTTAACCGACCCCCTGACCTTAACCGACCCCCTGACCTTAACTGACCCCTGCGCTAGTTTTGAATTAATGTAATGCACTACAGTACGGCTAATACTACTAATATGGCCTCTAAGCTTTTGTGTTCTTGACAACAAAGAATATTGGCCTTTGTAATAACCGACAATCTCAGTTTTGGATCCATTTTTTCTGTAGAAGTAGTCATGGTTTACAACGGGACTTTAGGAAAATGGTTGAAATTGCAGTGACGTACTGTTAGCCAGAACTGGACCCACAGACTTGTTAAAGCACTATAGTGAGCCTGTTGTGGAATGGACACCTCCATTTTGTCCTCTTGGTTAGCCCTTGGTCTTGCCAGTCTGACATGGTGCAGTAGGCAGTGTGTGACCGTTCTAACCTTCGACCTGTATATCTTTATGACTAGGAGAAGAGCAGACTGGAAGGGTCGTACTCTAACGACAACTATGTAAGCGTGTTGCACGGTCATGTTATATGGTCATTGAGCCTTGATCAGTTTGGCGTTGAGCATTCCATTGGGTTTGAGCATGTTACGGTCATCATGGTCATGTTACGGTCATCATGGTCACGTTACGGTCATCATGGTCATGTTACAGTCTTCAAATAAGTCCTAGATTCTGGTTCATTGGGTCGGAGTGAGTTTGACTGTGCTTGAACGTTCAGGGGTAGCAGGGACTGACTGGTTTTGGCATGCAGACCGGATATGAACTCCCATCGGCCTCTTTAAGCCAATCAATATATTACAACAATGTTCTCTGAATGGCTCCTACTACTCATCGATAAAATGGTAACTGGCTTGGACTTTCCCGGTCGGTCTTCGACAGGTAGTTGAAGTTAAGGTGGCACAGCCTCGGCCTCCCGGCTCAGAGCTCCATGTAGTAACGTGAAGTTTCAGCCTCTATAAACTGATGTCCAATGTGTACTGACGTGTTAGTGGGCGCTTCCTGCAGAACACGGCTACCAACCAGTCTATGGCATTAAGGTCTAGAAGAGCGACGCGAGGGCTGAGATCAGGTTTAACAGAAAGTATCTGTTTGTAGATGTGATTCTTTAAGGTAGTAGATACAGCAGTCGTCTTAGCACTGACGTTAAGGTGTTGTCTTTTTGGTAGAGCCTTTTACAGATGTGGTTTGGCCAAGCCTGCGACGCAATGCAAGACTAAACCAGACTGGATTGTGTGCCAGCTCTCATTTCATGCTCATTCAGTTTGGCATGATGAATTTGAGGATCTGCTAGGCCTAAGTAATCGCTGGTAGGAAGGGAGGGAACAGTAGTGTGTGGGGTCAGGGTCGGGGATGGTCTGTGTGCGTGACATTCCTGCTCCCTGAGCACAGGTAGGCTTTTCTCTCAAATCTCAAGTCCTGCGAATGAAACGATTGTTTGCAACTCTCCACACAGACACACAGACTCTCTAAATTGGACGTTTCAGTCCAATAAACAGTCCTTTTTGATTTGTTCTGGATGTGCTTTTCCTACCAAGAATTCTTGATATTCTACTGATTTTAATATATTAATTGAAAATATACTGTGGTAATATTGTGTTCAGTCCATCGACGGATATGAGGGAGGGGTTTAGGAAATGAGGGTGTGACAACACGTGGGGGTGGAGTTCGCGGCTGGCTTTGTTTGGGCTCGTACTCATGAATGTGATTATGATGGAACTGCTGAAATCTTTTATTTTTTCTGTGTAATTTCCACAGTTCTTTGTGGCTCTCCTGTGGCTTAATAATGGAACGCGTGTTCTTTAATAGCGAGCGTCATGCAGGTCCCCTCCTGATCCTCACTTTTTTTCATTTTTTCTCTTGTCCACTTTGGTGCTCTCTGTCTCACTGCTGAGTTTGATCATGATGTTTTTTTTAATGTACATATTATAAATATATATATATAATAAAATGAATAAAAAAGATCAATGTCAACATGGGTAAACTGTCCCTCATTCCCCTCCTCCCATGTAATGTGTATTATTATTAGTACACCAGTGTTGTCAGCTATATGAAGGTCTGTGTTTATACGTACAAGTCAATGTCAACCGTGTGTGTGTGTGTGTCTGCAGGAGGGTACTCGGCTGGAGGTGCTGCAAGAGGTCACTTTCTTCCCTGAATCACCACCGGAGGGCAGGAACCGATCCAGTATCTGCCTGGCAGCTCTACTTTGTCCTTGATTTGACACACACACACACACACGCGCATAAACAAATGTTGAGAGTGAAGAAGGCCCAGACAGCTGCTCATCTAATGGTGTACTCTTTTACTCTGCATGAGGGAAGTAATGTGTTCAGTATGGAGCTGCTTCAAATATAATCATTCACAATGAGTATTGCTTGGGAGAAAGAGTATGCTGTGGGCAGGGAAATGACAGCTCTAATATAAAGTACTCTAATATAGTCTTAGGACTGCTGCTGCAGACTGCTCATTGCCGTAGGAAGACCCTGTCAGCAAAAAAACATACCAGCTAATTCCATTCTAGCACTTTTTGGATTACGTATTAAACAATGAAGCTACTTTTAGCATGGCAATGTGAAAGTCACTACAATGGAGAATTGCAGTCGTGTGTGTCTGTGTACTGAAATTCATATTTGGATTTTGAATTCGATTAGGTTTTGTGAAACATGCCAAATACATTATTTTTAGTCATCTGCCAGACAATGGTCTAGACACGTATCCTTAAGTCGCGGTCAGGCTAAGAATTAGGACATTGTCCAAAATCAGTTCAATGATATATGCACTGATCTGAAAGTGTGATACGGTCTTTGAACAGGGCCTGTATTCACAAAGCGTCTGGAGTGCTGAGTGCATTTTAGATCACAGTAAGTAAGATTACAAGTGCGGGGGGGGGGTCTGATCCAAGATCAGCTCTCCAGGACCCTGACCTATGTGGAATCTCTCATGACGAAACTGACCCATTGTCCTTCATCTCTCCCTCCCTCCTCCTGTCGTTGTGGCAGGGCGCTGCTGACCTTGAGTGAGTTATGTATAGCGCGGTGACGCCGCAGACAGGGAGCAGGGTACCAGACTACTCAGGGGGAGACCAAACAGACAGAGAGAAACAGGGAGGTTCTGTAGGTTGAAATCAAACCTCACTGAATGGGTTTCCTCAAGTGGAGGATGATAACCACTCATGTCATCAATAAGCTGTTGAGGATGCTGTTGATTGGCTAATGGCCTGGTAGGAGGTCAGCCCTCATGGTGCTTCAGACCCATCCTGATGAATCCGATTTAATGAGTCAATCACCAGGATAGAAACATGTAGCAGATCTAGCTCTAACATTGAGTCAATGAGGAACCAAGTGCTCAAAAAACTCATGTTTATAGACCTGTAAACACCATCATACACAATGGATGGTTTCATCATTAGATCTGATTCATCTGGATTGACTAAAAGTGGTTGTCCGACGACCCATCCACACCGCTCCGGCCAAATGCCACACCCTCTAGTGTTTATTTTCCACACGATTCAGGATGAGTGGTCAGGCAATGAAACCATAGCCAGTTTACCAGTTCAATTAATCTGACGATGAACCTATTCACGCCTTTTATCTACAATAAGTAATCCAAAAATCAACAAACACTTGTCATGTTTTCATTTCAACACATTTTATTTACATATTCCCCAAATACAACTTAAATACCATTTATGCTTCATCTGCTTCCATCACGTTTACATCTTCAGTTCAGTCCATCTTCATTTCAACAGTCTTTCCAATGATTATCCCTTCATGTTTCCTTTTAGACTTTTCCATAGTCCACCCTCCCTCCACCCTGCTCTCTATCTCACCCCCCAGGGGCAGGCTCAGTCGACGGGCCCCTGAAAGATGAGTTTGATGTGCCCGTGCTCGCCTGTCAGCCAGGTGCCACAGAAGGGGCATGCGGCGTGGAAGGCGTGTGTGCCGTGCGGCAGCGGGATCTGGCTCCAGCCCGCCACTGTCTTTTCCGAACACACGTGGCCACAGGGGCAGAAGGCGTGGGTCGGGGGGCCCGCGTCCAGGTACAGCCCGCCCTCACAGCCCAGCCACAGGGGCACGTAGGGGCCCACGCGCCGGCACATGGGGCACTCCCTTTCCCCGGTGCTCGCCGGAGCTGTCCCTCCAGGGCCCACGTTGTGGCCCTTGTCTTTCCGGTAGCCCCAGTTGTGGTAGCCGTGGACGTGACCACAGTTGACATAGACCCAGGGCTGCTTCTTGTCCACAATCTCTCGCCGGGCCAGGCTGGGGAAGGCCAGGGTGTTGAAACCCACGGGGCACTGGGGCCGTGCAGCATTCAGCTCCTGGCGGAGGGTCTCCAGCTGCTTGAGGGTGGGGGTGCGGCGCAGGCCCGACGGGGTACGCCACAGAAGGGTTGCGCCGCACAGGTCGATCAGAGAGCCGTCCTGCAGGGTGTTGGACTCGTTCTCCACCTGGGGAGGAGGGGAGGGGGAGGGGGAGGAAGGGAGAGGGAGGAGGAGGGGGGAGGAGGGATAGGGGGGGAGGGGGAGGGGGAGAGGGATAGGGGGAGGAGGGGGAGGGGAAGGGGGAGGAGGGATGAGGGGAGGGGGGGAGGAGGGATAGGGGGAGGAGGGGGAGAGGGATAGGGGGAGGAGGGGGAGGGGAGGGATAGGGGGAGGAAGGGAGAGGAAGGGAGAGGGAGGAGGGATAGGGGGAGGAGGGGAGGGGGAGGAAGGGAGAGGGAGGAGGGATCGGGGGAGGAAGGAGGGATAGGGGGAGGAGGGATATGGGGAGGAAGGGAGAGGGAGGAGGGATAGGGGGAGGAAGGGAGGGGGAGGGGGGATAGGGGGAGGAGGGATATGGGGAGGAAGGGAGAGGGAGGAGGGATAGGGGGAGGAAGGGAGGGGGAGGAGGGATAGGGGGGGGATTAGTAAACAAGCCCAGAAAATACTGTAACTGACAAACCCATAACTATTTGCATATGTTGTTTCCTTTTTCGGTGTTTGGAATTTTATTTCCCTTCCCAACAACCACTTGATGGCACTGTGATCATCCCATAGACATTAAAGCCATGATTCACATACCATCAAGAGTCTAATCAAATGATTCACATACCATCAACAATCTAATCAAATGATTCACATACCATCAATTATCTAATAAAATGATTCACATACCATCAAGAGTCTCATCAATTGATTCCAGTAGTCCTGATAATCAGACAGGTTTGAGGCTTTATTCCCCCCCCCCCCCTTACCACTGATGACCCCCCTCTCACCAATGTTCCCCTCTGCTGGGCCGAGCGTGTCTCCCGCAGGGCAAAGACGTTCCCACACACCGAGATCTCCCGCCACACGCCCGGCGCCGGCTCAGACACAAACTCCCCCGCCGGGTGCATCACCAGCACGCCATTGGTGGTCAGGCCGTCCATCAAGCCGTCCGACGTCCGCCATTTGGCAGCCCGCTCCTGAGAGACCCGCCCCCGCACACAAAGAGACAGACAAAGAGCCAAGGTAAGGGATAGTGATGATAGAGGCAGATAGAGAGATCAAGAGGGGAGGGAGGTAGAGCGAGAAAGAGAGTGGAAGAGAAAAAAAAGAAAGAGAGAGAGAGGGGCTGGGGCAAATAGAGAAAGAGGGGGAGAAAAAAACAGCAAGCATTGCTTTTTTGTACTTCTATATTTAGCACAGAGTAGGACTGCTATACTGAGATGCACACACACACACACAAACATTTCAGGGCATTCAATCCCTCCAGCGGCTGTGTTCTCTGATATTCTGTCAGTGGACATAGAATTCAAAGCAGTCACGACTGCAAGCCATTCAACCAGTAATATTGTATAAGCTTTACAGTAAATGTACGTCATTATATTTTTTTACAAATCCCCTCTCTCTCTTTCCATCCCTCTCTCTCCACCTCCACACTAGCAGTGTGCCAAGCCGCCTGCCTGACCCCGCTTTCTGCCAAGGACATTGTGTGTGCCAGTTATAGTATAGAGGAGGTTATTCAGCCTGCGTTTCATTGACAGCAGCTAGCAACTCTTCAGCTATTATCCAGTTCTCTAGCTGTATGTTTAGCATAGCCGTGCACCGACGACATGCTACGAAGCTGAGATGAGTTAAGTCTCTATAGTTGGGTTAGTCATCTGGATGTTATGTCACAATTATGTCATGACTTGGTAACATTGTCCTTGTGGGTTGACTTTTTATCTCACAAAGTGTGAAGTCACACTATAATTGTCATCAACGGCATAATTTTGTGTCAGCTTGAAGGCAGGGCAGGAGGCAAGATCAGGTGGGACCATTCTAGCCAATGAAAGGGCAGATACGGGTGTGAACAACAGGCACAAACCTAACCACTATGAAACTTACATTTGAGCAAATATGCCATCTATTTTTTCTCAACCAAATTCGACACGCTCTCAAATTCCTCGCTTGGTGAGCAAAAAATACATTTTAAAAAAATAAAACGATTTTGGGCTCAGTTTTCCCTCTCGCCTCTCTGGCTGTAGTCAGTTAAACCATTTTCAGAATAAACAGCCTTCTTGTGTTATATTCACTAAAACACATATAATGTATCACAACTGCATGTATCATAATTAATAACTGCATTTGGTGTATTAACTATCCTGTCATTGGTCACTGTTGGCACAGGATGCAGTATTCATCCCCAGGACAAACTTTAAAAGAAACATTACCTCCTTCCTTAATCCAATCCAATATGGCCGCCCTTCCTGCCCCTCATAATCAAGTGCTAGTGGAGGTCAGTGGCAGTACAGTGTGTCTGACTATGACTCTGGCTCCCATTGATGCAGATGAGTACTGCTGGACTCCTGCCTCCAATGTCTTCCACAATGACAATGCCCTCCCTCCCTCTCTCCCCCCCCCTCTCTTTTCCTCCCTCCCCCCCACTGGCCTCCCTGTCTCTCCCCTTGCCAACTCTCTGTCTCTCCGTTTACAAATTAATCTTGCAGAACCCCTTCAATAGCTCATTCCATGGTATGGGAGAGGGCAGGGGAGGGGGAGAACTGAGTGTCTCTGCCAGGAATGGATCAAAAGCTTATTTTGTCAATGAGTAAGCAAGCAAGCAACCCACCCACCCCCTACTTCATGACACTGGACCACTGCACTGTGATTTTGTGCCAGTCGATTGTTGTGTTTGCTGATTGGAGCGGTTTTCAGCAAACTCACACTCAAACACAGGCAGACACAAGTGTTTGCACACACACATAACATGCATTCATAACAATTTAATCACAGCTCCTTGATTCCCACTATTCCCATTTCCCTGCAGTGTGTGTGTGTGTGTGTGTGTGTGTGTGTGTGTGTGTGTGTGTGTGTGTGTGTGTATAGCATCCAACAATGCTGTCATAAATCCGATCCATTAAAAGAGTTGTGGCCCTTAGAGCCTGACAAAGCAAATGTGTCTTGTCCATCCCGGACGTGTGTTTATTGATAATTACCGTTGATAGTACTGTTGATCTTTAAACAAAGTGCAGGCGCGGGCTGTTTCTGTGGCTGGGAGCTGGGCCAACCGTGAGAAGCCCTAAGCACTAAGGCGAAAAAGATGCCCAACACCAGAGCAGTGTGTATGTGTGTTTGCTACGTGTGCTCCCTCTCCGGACTCTAGGTCACCAGGCTGCTCGTTATGGTGCACGCCAATCACCATCGTTACGCGCACCTGTGCGTCATCAGACTCACCTGGAGTCCATCACTTCCCTGATTACCTTCCCTATATATGTCACTCCCTTTGGTTCCTTCCCCAGGCCTCATTGTTTCTGTTTCATGTCTGTGTGCTGTTAGTGGGTCTTGGTTTGTATTATGGTGCATTTAAAACACCAACTCCCTGAACTTGCTTCCCGACTCTCAGCGTACAATGTCAGTGGAGGCTGCTGTGAGATCAGCTCATAATAATGACTGGAACGGAGTGAATGGAATGGTGCATTTGATACAATTCCACTCCAGCCATTACCACGTTCCCATCCTCCCCAATTAAGGTGCCACCAACCTCCTGTGGAGACCAGAGGTGTTTGTGTTTAAGATGGGGACACCAGAGTGCTAATGGGTTTGTCCAGTACAGAAGGCTGTGCATGAATATATACCTCGACAAAACATTCCCAAGAAGCAGATCACAGGGTGACGATTCACACAGTCACTTACAACTCCTCCACACCACCACTTCCGCCCTGATTCGTCTCCACAGTATATCACACATAACGATGACATCAACGGGTGTGATGTCGCCCATGCTGTCACTCACACTGTAGTCGTCACCGCGATGACTCACCCCCAGGAAGATGTTTTTGGAGGAGTCGAAGCCGGCGGCGTAGATGCGGGCCGTGTACGGGGCGCTGCGTTCGCACATGATACGGCACGCATAGCGGGATATTGTGCTCTGGACCGACTGCCCTCCTCCTCCGCCCCCTCGCCCACCGCACCCTGGCCCTGCCCCCTGGCCACGCCCCCTGGCCCCGCCCCCGGGCCCTGCCCCCCACCACCACTGGTGCTGCTGCCTGCCGTGTCCGTCACCACAAAGTCAATCATGTTCTCTGTAGAACGCCCGATCTGTTGAGGGAGATCGAAAGAGATAGAACATAAGTGATAGAACATAAGTGATAGAACATAGGCGATAGAACATAAGTGATAGAACATAGGAGATAGAACATAGGAGATGGTTCATAGAATTATACAATAAAGTACAGCAGAATAGAGTGGAGTAGTGTAGAGCAGTGTGGAGTAGGGTGAAGTAGAGTGGAGTAGTGTAGAGTAGTGTGGAGCAGAGTGGAGCAGTGTGGAGTAGAGTGGAGTAGAGTGGAGTGGTGTAGAGCAGTGTGGAGTAGAGTGGAGTAGAGTGGAGTAGAGTGGAGCAGTGTGGAGTAGAGTGGAGTACCGTGGAGTAGAGTGGAGCAGTGTGGAGTAGAGTGAAGTAGAGTGGAGTGGTGTAGAGCAGTGTGGAGTAGAGTGGAGTAGAGTGGAGCAGTGTGGAGTAGAGTGGAGTAGGGTGAAGTAGAGTGGAGTAGGGTGGAGTAAAGTGGAGTAGAGTGGAGCAGTGTACAGTAGTGTGGAGTAGAATGGAGCAGTGTGGAGCAGAGTGGAGCAGTGTGGAGTAGAGTGGAGTAGAGTGGAGTGGTGTAGAGCAGTGTGGAGTAGAGTGGAGTAGAGTGGAGTAGAGTGGAGCAGTGTGGAGTAGAGTGGAGTACGGTGGAGTAGAGTGGAGCAGTGTGGAGTAGAGTGGAGTAGAGTGGAGTGGTGTAGAGCAGTGTAGAGCAGTGTGGAGTAGAGTGGAGCAGTGTGGAGTAGAGTGGAGTAGGGTGGAGTAAAGTGGAGTAGAGTGGAGCAGTGTGGAGCAGAGTGGAGCAGTGTAGAGTAGTGTGGAGTAGAATGGAGCAGTGTGGAGCAGAGTGGAGCAGTGTGGAGTAGAGTGGAGTAGAGTGGAGCAGTGTGGAGTAGTGTGTAGTAGGGTGGAGTAGGGTGGAGTAGTGTGGAGTAGAGTGGAGCAGTGTGGAGCAGTGTGGAGCAGTGTGGAGTAGAGTGGAGCAGTGTGGAGTAGTGTGTAGTAGGGTGGAGTAGAGTGGAGTAGAGTGGAGTGGAGTAGTGTGTAGCAGTGTGGAGTAGTGTGGAGTAGGGTGTAGCAGGGTGGAGTAAGATGGAGGAGTGTGTAGCAGTGTGGAGCAGTGTGGAGTAGGTTGGAGTAGGGTGGAGTGGGGTGGAGTAGGTTGGAGTAGGGTGGAGTAGGGTGGAGCAGTGTGGAGTAGAGTGGAGTAAGATGGAGTAGTGTGTAGCAGGGTGGAGTAGTGTGGAGTAGGGTAGAGTAGTGTGGAGTAGGGTGTAGCAGGGTGGAGTAGGGTGTAGCAGTGTGGAATAGTGTGGAGTAGGGTGTAGCAGTGTGGAGTAGGTTGGAGTAGGGTGGTGTAGGGAGGAGTAGGGAGGAGTAGGGTGGTGTAGGGAGGAGTAGGGTGGTGTAGGAAGGAGTAGGGTGGAGTAGGGAGGAGTAGGGTGGTGTAGGGAGGAGTAGGGAGGAGTAGGGTGATGTGGGGAGGAGTAGGGAGGAGTAGTGTGGAATAGTGTGGAGTAGAGTAGAGTGGAGTAGTGTAGAGCAGTGTGGAGTAGAGTGGAGTGGAGTAGAGTAGAGCAGTGTGGAGTAGGGTGGAGTAGAGTGGAGTAGTGTGGAGCAGAGTGGAGTAGAGTGGAGCAGTGTGGAGCAGTGTGGAGTAGAGTGGAGCAGTGTGGAGTAGTGTAGAGCAGTGTGGAGTAGAGTGGAGTAGAGTGGAGTAGTGTGGAGTAGTGTGTAGTAGGGTGGAGTAGGGTGTAGCAGTGTGGAGTAAAGTAGAGTAGGGTGTAGCAGGGTGGAGTAAGATGGAGTAGTTTGTAGCAGTGTGGAGTAGGTTGGAGTAGGGTGGAGTAGGGTGGAGTAGGGTGGAGTAGGGAGGAGTAGGGTGGAGTAGGGAGGACTAGGGAGGAGTAGGGTGGTGTAGGGTGGAGTTGGGAGGCGTAGGGAGGAGTAGGGTGGTATAGGGAGGAGTAGGGAGGAGTAGGGTGGTGTAGGGAGGAGTAGGGTGGAGTAGGGAGGAGTAGGGTGGTGTAGGGAGGAGTAGGGAGGAGTAGGGTGATGTAGAGAGGAGTAGGGAGGAGTAGGGAATAGTGTGGAGTAGGTGAGTGGATAGTGAGGCAGTAGGGAGGTGTAGGAAGGGTAGGGTGGAGTAGGGAGGAGTAGGGTGGTGTAGGGAGGAGTAGGGAGGTGTGGAGTAGGGTGATGTAGGGGAGGAGTAGGGAGGAGTAGTGTGGAATAGTGTGGAGTAGAGTAGAAGTGGAGTAGTGTAGAGCAGTGTGGAGTAGAGTGGAGTGGAGTAGAGTAGAGCAGTGTGGAGTAGGGTGGAGTAGGGAGTGGAGTAGGGTGGAGTAGCAGAGTGGAGTAGTGGAGGAGCAGAGTGGAGTAGAGTGGAGGAGCAGTGTGGAGTAGAGTGGAGCAGTGTGGAGTAGTGTAGAGCAGTGTGGAGTAGAGTGGAGTAGAGTGGAGTAGTGTGGGAGTAGGGTGTAGGGTGGAGTAGGGTGGAGTAGGGTGGAGTAGGGAGTGTGGAGTAGGGAGTAGGGAGGAGTAGGGTGTAGTAGGGTGGAGTAAGATGGAGTAGTTTGGGAGGAGTGGGAGTAGGTTGGAGTAGGGTGGAGTAGGGTGGGTGAGTAGGGTGGAGTAGGGAGGAGTAGGGTGGAGTAGGGAGGACTAGGGAGGAGTAGGGTGGTGTAGGGTGGAGTTGGGAGTAGGGTAGGGGAGGAGTAGGGTGGTGTAGGGAGGAGTGGGAGGAGTAGGGTGATGTGGGGAGGGGAGTAGGGAGGAGTAGGGTGGAATAGTAGGGAGGGAGTGGAGTAGTAGGGTGGGAGTGTAGTGGAGGAGTAGGGTAGGGTGGAGTAGGGGAGGAGTAGTAGGGAGGAGTAGGGTGGAGCAGTGTAGTAGGAGTGAGTAGGGAGAGGAGTAGGGAGTAGGGTGTAGCAGTGTGGAGTAAAGTAGGGGGTGTGTGGGGTGGAGTAAGGGAGTAGTAGGGTGGTAGTGGGAGTAGGGAGGAGTAGGGTGGAGTGGGAGAGTAGGGTGGGGAGGAGTAGGGAGGAGTAGGGAGGAGTAGGGTGGAGTAGGGAGGAGTAGGGAGGAGTAGGGTGGTGTAGGGAGGAGTAGGGTGGAGTAGGGAGGTGTAGGGAGGAGTAGGGTGGTGTAGGGAGGAGTAGGGTGGAGTAGGGAGGAGTAGGGTGGTATAGGGAGGAGTAGGGTGGAGTAGGGAGTAGTAGGGAGGAGTAGGGTGGTGTAGGGTGGAGTAGGGTGGAGTAGGGAGGAGTAGGGTGGTGTAGGGTGGAGTAGGGTGGAGTAGGGAGGAGTAGGGTGGTATAGGGAGGAGTAGGGTGGAGTAGGGAGGAGTAGGGAGGAGTAGGGTGGTGTAGGGTGGAGTAGGGTGGTGTAGGGAGGAGTAGGGAGGAGTAGGGTGGTATAGTAGGGGAGGAGTAGGGTGGTAGGAGGGAGGAGTAGGGTGTGGGAGTAGTAGGGAGGAGTAGGGTGGTAGGAGTAGGGTGGAGTAGGGAGGAGTAGGGTGGAGTAGGGAGGAGTAGGGAGTAGGGAGGAGTAGGGTGGTAGTAGGGAGGGGGTGTAGGGAGGAGTAGGGTGGTAGTAGGGAGGTAGTGGTTTAGGGAGGTGTAGGGAGGAGTAGGGTGGAGTAGGGAGGAGTAGGGTGGTATAGGGAGGAGTAGGGTGGAGTAGGGCGGAGTAGGGAGGAGTAGGGTGGAGTAGGGTGGAGTAGGGAGGAGTAGGGAGGAGTAGGGTGGTGTAGGGAGGAGTAGGGAGGAGTAAGGTGGTGTAGGGAGGAGTAGGAAGGAGTAGGGTTATGTAGAGAGGAGTAGGGTGGAGTAGGGAGGTATATGGGGGAGTAGGGTGGAGTGGGGAGGAGTAGGTAGAGTAGGGAGGAGTAGGGTGGTATAGGGAGGAGTAGGGTGGTTAGGAAGGAGTAGGGAGGAGTAGGGTGGTGTAGGGAGGTGTAGGGTCATGAATAGAATAACATGTATATGAGTGGAAATATGTCATTAGGGAGGAGGGAGGTAAAAAGACCCAATTCCATTTCAATCCCACTGATGTCATGATATTGTCTGGGGCACAGTGGACAAATGCCCACAACATTTCATTAAACAAGCCTGTCCCAAGCCCAATTTCTCATCAAAAAGTTCAATTTCCTATCAGCTCCCTGCCAGGATGCCAGGAGATAAAATGTCAGCCTCATCACAGCCCCTGGTTGGAGAGAGAGCTGACAGAGGAACAGATGGGCTCACTGCAGCCTTGAAGCATTCCAGCCCTGCAGCCTGCAGCCCCTCCAATCCATTCAGTCTGCAGGAGTTGGGACTCCACATTCATCACAGGGATAAGAGAGATAGATATCGGATGGGAGGAGAGGAGAGGAGAGAGAAAAGAGGGGAGGACAGGAGAGGAGAGGAGAGAGAAAAGAGGGGAGGACAGGAGAGGAGAGGGGAGAGAAAAGAGGGGAGGACAGGAGAGGAGAGGAGAGAGAAAAGAGGGGAGGACAGGAGAGGAGAGGGGAGAGAAAAGAGGGGAGGACAGGAGAGGAGAGGGGAGAGAAAGGAGGGGAGGACAGGAGAGGAGAGGGGAGAGAAAGGAGGGGAGGACAGGAGAGGAGAGGGGAGAGAAAAGAGGGGAGGACAGGAGAGGAGAGGGGATGGGAGGGGAGAGAGGGGGAGAAAAGAGGGGAGGACAGGAGAGGAGAGGGGAGAGAAAAGAGGGGAGGACAGGAGAGGAGAGGGGAGAGAAAAGAGGGGAGGACAGGAGAGGAGAGGGGAGAGAAAAGAGGGGAGGACAGGAGAGGAGAGGGGAGAGAAAGGAGGGGAGGACAGGAGAGGAGAGGGGAGAGAAAAGAGGGGAGGACAGGAGAGGAGAGGGGAGAGAAAGGAGGGGAGGACAGGAGAGGAGAGGGGAGAGAAAGGAGGGGAGGACAGGAGAGGAGAGGGGAGAGAAAGGATGGGAGGACAGGAGAGGAGAGGGGAGAGAAAGGAGGGGAGGACAGGAGAGGAGAGGAGAGAGAAAGGAGGGGAGGACAGGAGAGCAGAGAGAAAGGAGGGGAGGACAGGAGAGGAGAGGGGAGAGAAAGGAGGGGAGGACAGGAGAGGAGAGGGGAGAGAAAGGAGGGGAGGACAGGAGAGGAGAGGGGAGAGAAAGGAGGGGAGGACAGGAGAGGAGAGGGGAGTGAAAGGAGGGGAGGACAGGAGAGGAGAGGGGAGAGAAAGGAGGGGAGGACAGGAGAGGAGAGGGGAGAGAAAGGAGGGGAGGACAGGAGAGGAGAGGGAGAGAAAGGAGGGGAGGACAGGAGAGGAGAGGGGAGAGAAAGGAGGGGAGGACAGGAGAGGAGAGGGGAGTGAAAGGAGGGGAGGACAGGAGAGGAGAGGGGAGAGAAAGGAGGGGAGGACAGGAGAGGAGAGGGGAGAGAAAGGAGGGAGGACAGGAGAGGAGAGGGGAGAGAAAAGAGGGGAGGACAGGAGAGGAGAGGGGAGAGAAAAGAGGGGAGGACAGGAGAGGAGAGGGGAGAGAAAAGAGGTGAGGACAGGAGAGGAGAGGGGAGAGAAAGGAGGGGAGGACAGGAGAGGAGCAGACACCACCACCGTCTTCTCCTGACTCTGCATTTCTAACAATCCCTATGGCATCTGCCAACAAATGGCATTTTCCATGAACTGTGACATCAGCTCACAGTGAGTGTGTAGGTAGACTGGTCCCAGATCAGTTTGTGCCATACAGTCAACTCCTACGGCCGTTGTTATGCTATAAAGTACAAACTGAACTAGGACCAGGGTCGCTTGTAGGCAAGAACAGGGGAGTCTGCAATAAAGGCTGCGACTGTGTTGATCCCAAACGGCAACACATAGGGAATAGGGTGTCTCATACTCTGTTGTGAGTTTCTCGGTCCTTGTTTTGCGGAAGCTTTGGGACTCTGCCTGAGTTGGCATGTCATGTTAAAGATGACTCACCTGAAACATATCTGTGTTGCTGTCATGGGTGTATTCTACAATGACCGAGTGACTCCTGGACAAGGTGTAGGAGATGCTGTGCTGGCTTTTGTTGCTGAGAGCCTGTCGATGCAGAACACACACATACACAGGAACCAGGTCATATAGCCAGCTACTTAGGAAAGGGCATTACAGTTTGGAAATGTTTTAGTACCACACATGGTAAGAGTTAATAAACATAGTCGTATATATGTACTACTCATTCCTGCAGCAAACATTTTATAGACAGTGTTTAATACCGTGGAAGACTGTATAATTATAATGTGACCTCTCACCTTTGACACCAGAGGGGTAGAGACATTGTGGATGACATCAGGTTTGACCCCGTTGGCTTTGGGTCTCTTGTAGAGGGCCAGGCGACTTCTCCTCCGTCCCTTGTCCCCATTGGCCAAGGAACCATTGTGCCTGAGTACAGTATGGGTCATAGAAAACACGTATCCAATATTCAACATGGACAAAATATACACTTTCATTAGATAGTTGCCTATATTCCATTCAGTTGGGATTGAGGCTTGCAGTTTTATCCTATTATATATAGTGGGATCTACACAACTAAGTGATGTGAAATGAGAAGTAGACTCTAGACTACTGCTGAGGGATTAAAACATGTGACACTGGGCACAGACGTCATTTCAACTTTTAGTGTTGATTTACATCTGGTTGAGTTGTCAACTAATGTGAATTATACGTGAAATCAACCAAAACAATGACCACGTCATTGGATTTAGTTTAAAAGTTGGGTGAACATCATCACATAGATTTTCGGGTTGTTGAATTGACGTGAAAACAATGTTGATTCAACCAGTTTTGGGCCATTGGGTTTAGTTTTGGCGCGAATTATCCTTTTAAACCTGGACCAAATGTACTGAATCTCAATCCATAATCCTTGGGTTCTAAGGGGAATATTCCTAATGTAGGTTAGTCTGAGTAAATTCTATTAGCTGTCTATGTCATGATTGGATAGGGATCACAAAATGTGTGCAGCTGGCAATACACTGTTAAAACCGCCTCAAATCTATTGCCACACCAGTGCGCCAAAGTAACATAATAAAAAAATCCATCAATTTAAGCTAGAGATATGTCAGTGACATTCCTTATCTACAGCGGTACGACCCCAACAAGACCCGTCGCTGTGCCAACCTACAGCGGTACGACCCCAACAAGACCCGTCGCTGTGCCAACCTACAGCGGTACGACCCCAACATGACCCGTCGTTGTGCCAACCTACAGCGGTACGACCCCAACAAGACCCGTCGCTGTGCCAACCTACAGCGGTACGACCCCAACAAGACCCGTCGTTGTACCAACCTACAGCGGTACGACCCCATCAAGACCCGTCGTTGTGCCAACCTACAGCAGTACGACCCCAACAAGACCCGTTGTTGTGCCAACCTACAGCGGTACGACCCCAACAAGACCCGTCGCTGTGCCAACCTACAGCGGTACAACCCCAACAAGACCCGTCGTTGTGCCAACCTACAGCGGTACGACCCCAACAAGACCCGTCGTTGTGCCAACCTACAGCGGTACGACCCCAACAAGACCCGTCGTTGTGCCAACCTACAGCGGTACGACCCCAACAAGACCCGTCGCTGTGCCAACCTACAGCGGTACGACCCCAACAAGACCCGTCGCTGTGCCAACCTACAGCGGTACGACCCCAACAAGACCCGTCGTTGTGCCAACCTACAGCGGTACGACCCCAACAAGACCCGTCGTTGTGCCAACCTACAGCGGTATGACCCCAACAAGACCCGTCGCTGTGCCAACCTACAGCGGTACGACCCCAACAAGACCCGTCGTTGTGCCAACCTACAGCGGTACGACCCCAACAAGACCCGTCGCTGTGCCAACCTACAGTGGTACGACCCCAACAAGACCCGTCGTTGTGCCAACCTACAGCGGTACGACCCCAACAAGACCCGTCGTTGTGCCAACCTACAGCGGTGCGACCACAACAAGACCCGTCGTTGTGCCAACCTACAGCGGTACGACCCCAACAAAACCCGTCGCTGTGCCAACCTACAGCGGTACGACCCCAACAAGACCCGTCGCTGTGCCAACCTACAGCGGTACGACCCCAACAAGACCCGTCGCTGTGCCAACTTCTGTTTGTTTTGTCCCAACTGTTTGGCCTACAAACTAATGTGGCCCCACTGTGGAAAGGGGACATTCTCATGAACACGATAGTGGTGGATCTCTCTCTCTCTCTCGTTGAGGGTGTCATTTTCTTATTCTGCCCCATGGCGCAGTATTTTATTGACATCTTTGTAAAGTAGGTAGGATGAATAGTGTTTTCAAATCATGTCTTAAGGTACACACAAGTCTATTGTACACACAACCACTCAGACTTGAAACCCCATATAAAATACGCTTTCTTAGGGCATGCTGTTCGTCAAACAGTCTGGAATGGGATGAATGTTATGGCAAATGGACCAACTGTTGTACATATCAACCACTAATGAAGACACATGAGCAAACACACACACATACACACACACACACACACACAACGTCACAGCCACACACGTACACACATGCACTCACAATCACAGCCTTCACCACCACACATCTCCACCACACACATCAGAGGGACAGGTAGATAACCCACCCTAGAACCATGAGCTCCCCATACTTGATGGGCTCCTTGTCCCCGGTGAAGAGTCCGTCGTGGGGCGTGGAACATGAACCCGGGGGGCTCTTGTTGCAGGACGGGCGCAGCTCCAGAGAGGGTGGGGGACACAGGGCCTCTGAGCTACCCTCCAAAACCATGCCCACCAGCCACAACGTGGGCTCACAGCTGGGAGAGAGAGAAGGGGGAGAGAGAGAAGTGAGGCGAGAGAGAAGTGGGGAGAGAGAGAAGGGGGAGAGAGAGAAGGGGAGAGAGAGAAGGGGGAGAGAGAGAAGGGGGAGGGAGAGAAGTGAGGCGAGAGAGAAGGGGGAGAGAGAGAAGGGGGAGAGAGAGAAGGGGGAAAGAGAGAAGGGGAGAGAGAGAAGGGGAGAGAGAAGGAGGAGAGAGAAGGGGAGCGAAATAGAAGGGGGAGAGAGAAGGGGGCGAGAGAGAAGGGGGAAAGAGAGAAAGGGGAGAGAGAGAGGGGAGAGAGAGGGAAGGGGCAGAGAGAGAAGGGGGAGAGAAAGAAGGGGGAGAGAGAGAAGGGGAGAGAGAGAAGGGGAGAGAGAGGGAAGGGGAGAGAGAGAAGGGGAGAGAGAGAAGGGGAGAGAGAGGGAAGGGGAGAGAGAGAAGGGGAGAGAGAGGGAAGGGGGAGCGAGAGAGAGAAGGGGGATAGAGAGAAGGGGGAGAGAGAAGGGGGAAGAGAGAGAAGGGGGAGAGAGAAGTGGAGAGAGAGAAGGAGGGGAGAGAGAAGGGTGATAGAGAAGGTGGAAGAGAGAGAATGGGGAGAGAGAGAAGTGGAGAGAGAGAAGGGGAGAGAGAGAGAAGGGAGAGAGAGAGAAGGGAGAGAGAGAGAAGGGGGAGAGAGAAGGG